>NC_138202.1:162423199-162663199 GCF_964194415.1 Vipera berus | reverse complement strand
TGGTTTTTTCCAGGTAGGTGGTGGGATCTGTCTTGAGGAGTTTGTATGTGGAGTCTCGGAGTAGGTTGGATAATTTGGTATGGTAGTCAGATGAGTTCATTACCACCGTGGCGTTGCCTTTGTCTGCTGGCAGAATGATTATGCTGGTGTCATTTTTTACGTTAAGTAGTGCTGTCTGTTCCTCTTTGGGTAAGTTGCTTTTGGGTGGTTTGCTGGTGCAGAGGATGTTGGTAACTTCGAGTCTGATTTTGTTGGCGTCATCAGGGTTAATTTTGGTCAGGCTGGATTCGACTCCGTATATAATGGTTTCCGTGGGAATGTGTTTGGGAGCGACTGCAAAATTAAATCCTTTAGACAGGACGTTGGTTTCGGCTTTAGTGATAAGCATACACACACCAATAACACCAAGCCTCATCTGTCACTTTAGAGTGCTTTCTGGTAGTGAAATAGTGATATGTGTTAATCTCTTGTGACATAATCTTTTGTAATC
Organism: Vipera berus; assembly: GCF_964194415.1. Classification (NCBI taxonomy): domain Eukaryota; kingdom Metazoa; phylum Chordata; class Lepidosauria; order Squamata; family Viperidae; genus Vipera; species Vipera berus. Next base: position 162,662,709 of record NC_138202.1, on the reverse strand, counting down.
CTTGTGTGTTCCATCTTCTAACAATTGCCAGTTTTGTAATTGTAGTTCATACTTTCCTTGAAGAATTAAATTTAGCATTTTAAATGTACTACAATCTATGTTTGTGTAGATGTGGTTAGTTACACAGCTATGCAGATATTGAACAGGACTTTGTTTCGAAAGCATATACAACTTAAACTAAAGCATAAACAGCACCTGTGTGCATATTTAGTCAAGGTTATATCCCATTTTTAGGTAGGTGGGTGGGTGGGTGGATGGATGGATGGATGAATGAATGAGAACAATCAACCAATGGAGCAGACTGCCTTCAGATGTTGTTGGTCCTTCATCTCTGGAGGCTTTCAAGAAGAGACTGGACTAGCATCTGTCAGAAATGGTGTAGGGACTGCTGCTTGGGCAGAGGGTTGGACTAGATGACCTACAAGGTCTCTTCCAAGTCTGTTATTCCACTCTACCAAAATATCTCAAAAGAGATATTTCTGCAAGGTTTTTCCTCCCTCATATGGTGAATGTACAGATTCCGATCATGAATTATACATATCTAAATTTTAAACTGTGGCAGAAACCTTTGACAGCTCTATTTTGGAGCCTTTCTTCTCCAAGCAGAATTTAAACAATTTTAAAGAGATAAAAGAAACATAGCACTTCACCGGTTCGTTTCAGAGCCCAGCTCAGAAAAAAACATTACCAATGAAGAAACCAATGTCCCAGTGACTGAAAGAGATCAGATTGTGTAGAAAAGATAGATCAGAATCACGGCTCATATTGTGTTTACATGTTGAATAGATCTATGATCTGAATACGTATCCCTGTTATAACCCTTCCTTTAGCCCTCCCTTTCTCATTCTGGAATGGTGGCATGGATGAAAAACAGTGAGTTTGGAAAGGTTAACGGTCTGTTCTACAAAACAGAAAGATTGGGATAGCATTTCTCTCATCATTTGATAATCGCAGAAGCATGTGCTGAAAGAATGTCATATGTTGCATTTTTTTCAGGATTGGGTCTGCTTTAGCTCAGCTCTATGGGACATCTGCTACTCTGGAGCATCACCATTTCAACCATGCTGTAATGATTCTTCAGAGTGAGGTACAAAAACCATGGATTACCCCATCTCTTCTTCTTTTCTAAAAAATAACTGTCAACAGCTGCATTATTATAGCATTTCTAAAAAGTTATTTTGCCTGCCAGCACATAGAAAACAGATTCTGAATTCCATATATGGCACTGAGTTTTATGATATGACTTATGTAATATTTACTCCCAAAACAAAATATTTCCAAAAAGCAAAAACAGTTTTGTATATTTTAATTGTAAGCTGCTCGGAGTCGCTTTGCAGAATCAGAAGGGTGGCATATAAATTTAATAAGTAAATGTGCTTAAAAAGGTTTTTATTTCTTTTCTACTATTAGACCTGTAATGTTCTTAGTAATGTATTCTCTCTTATGGGAAAATATAATTTTTTTCCCTTAAATATAGACTGGCATTAACTCTTACTAATTAGAGTAACTATTAATTCTGGTATTATATTATTCAACAGCTTTTTGATTGAAAAGAAGTTTATGGGTTGAGCTGCTGGAGTTGGGGGGGGAAAGCATTGTTTAAAGTTTTGCATTTATGAGGTTGGACGTTTTCCTCCAATGAACCTCCTCTGTTATTTGAATGCATACATAGAATTTTATATTAGTATGTTTAATGAATTCTAGATGAAGAATTTCTATTTCTTGAATTCAGATTTTGATGTAATTCACAGTTACATAACTACTATAAGAAAATATTTACATTGACATAGATTCCTTTTCCAGAATGAGTTGGATTTGTCTTTGTAGGCAGAGATGACAGGGAAAAGGTTTATTATAGTAGTGAAAGTTCCAGAGAAATCATAGCAGGACCAGGCAAGAAAATGATAAGTCAGCATCTGTCCACCCTAGACAGGTTCAAATCACCAGGACCAGATGGACTACACCCCAAGGTTCTGAAGGAACTGGCAGATGTGATCTCAGAACCACTGAACTATATCTTTCAAAGATGCTGGTGCACTGGGAAACTGGAAAAGAGCTGATGTAGTTCCCATCCTCAATACCTGGGAAGTTCTTGGGAAAGATAATCAAGCAACGAACCAGCAAACACCTAGAGGCAAACAAAGTCATTATCAAAAGCCAACATGGGTTTGTCAAAAACAGATCATGCCAGACAAATCTTATTGCATTCTATGACCAGGTGACAATATTAGTGGACCAGAGGAATGCTGTGGATATAATTTACTTGGACTTCAGTAAGGCATTTGATAAAGTAGACCACAACCTACTATTTGATAAGATAGAAAAATGTGGATTAGACAGCATCACCACCAGAGGGATTTGTAGCTGGCTGACCGGCTATACTCAGCATGTGGTCCTCAATGGAACCGCATCTACATGGAGGGAACTGTGTAGTGGGGTGCCCCAGGGCTCTGTTCTAGGCCCAGTGCTCTTCAACATCTTCATCAATTATTTGGATGAGGGAATAGATGGGGAACTCATCAAATTTGCAGACAACACTAAGCTAGCAGGAATAGCCAACACTCCAGAAGATAGGCTTAAGATACAGAAGGATCTTGACAGACTTGAACATTGGGCGCTATCTAACAAAATGAAATTCAGTGGTGAAAAAAGTAAAGTTCTACATTTAAGCAAGAAAAACCAAATGTACATGTATAGTATAGGTGGTACCTTGTTCAATAGTAATAACTGAGAGGGATTTCGGAGTCCAAGTGGACAATCACTTAAATATGAGCCAGCAGTGTGCTGCAGCTGCCAAAAAAGCCAACACAGTGCTAGGCTGCATTAACAGAGGGATAGAATCAAGATCACGTGAAGTGTTAATACCACTTTACAATGCCTTGGTAAGGCCACACTTGGAATACTACATCCAGTTTTGGTCACCAGGATGTAAAAAAGATGTTGAAACTCTAGAAAGAGTACAGAGAAGAGCACCAAAGATGATCAGGGTACTGGAGGCTAAAACATATAAGGAACGGCTGCTGAAATTGTGTATGTGTAGTTTAATGAAGAGAAGGACTAGGGGGGACATGATAGCTGTGTTCCAGTATCTCAGGGGCTGCCACCAAGAAGAGGGAGTCAGGCTATTCTCCAAAGCACCCAAAGGCAGGACAAGAAGCAATGGATGGAAACTAACCAAAGAGAGAAGCAGTCTAGAACTAAGGAGAAATTTTCTGACAGTTAGAACAGTGGAACAACCTGCCTCCAGAAGTTGTGAATGCTCCAACACTGGAAGTTTTTAAGAAGAGACTGGACAGCCATTTGTCTGAAATGGTATAGGGTTTCCTGCCTGAGCAGGGGGGTGGACTAGATGACCTCCAAGGTCCCTTCCAACATTATTGTAGTAGTTGTTGTTGTTGTATTAGCATATTATTGGATGGAGCATAGATAATTTGCTATTGTCTACAATTTATCTCAGAACGTATAGAGAGAAACACACCCTATTATGATTTATGTTCATTATTTAGTATCCTATGTCTATCATTGAGTGTTGTATCTTAGGATTTATGATGATTGTATTTTATGATTGTGATCATGATTTATCACTTGTTGCTTGTATGTTTGCTGATAGCTTATGCATCAGAGACAAATTCCTTGTGTGTCCAGTCACACTTGGCCAATAAAGAATTATATTGTATATGGGTAAAAAAAAAATGAATAAGAACATTTCAAGAGAACATCTAAAGTGGACTCAGTCTTAAAGAGTTTATAGCATCTTTGGCATATTTACATCAAAACAACCTTTACTGAAATTGAGATTTATGACGATAGATATAGATTTAGGATTGGTTGGATAGCTTAATAGTAATCAGTATTTTATCTCCCTGTGAGATACATGAGTTGTTTGTTTAGATTTATGTAACCACCCACCTGCTACCATAGCCATTCTGGGCAGATAACAACAGATTAAAACACCTTACAAATAAAAACCAAAAACAACTAACATAAAACTTCAGGTTTTTTTTAAAAAAAAGCTAAGTTCTTTAGGTTGAAATTTCCATAGGTTGTTCATCAGTTTATATGCAAACAAAAAATGTATATGGACAATATTTTTATTTACTAGGCCATACTTTTAGTCCAGCAGAAATATCTAGCATTACATCTCAAGTATAGCAGCTGAATGAAATATGTTTGTTATGATTTCATTACAATTTATTTTTTTTAAAAAAGGTTTCTTGCAGTAGTGACGTATTGGAAAAAATTCTTCTATTGATTCTGAGCTATTTAGCTTTGCTCTCTCTTTCATTATAGGGTCACAACATCTTTGCTAATTTGTCCTCCAAGGATTACAGTGATCTTATGCAGCTTCTGAAGAAGTCAATACTGGCAACAGACCTCACTCTCTATTTTGAGTAAGTATTGGCATTTTCTAATTTTGATAAATGAAATTCTGAAAGAGCTGCAATCCCCAACAATGGTGTTTCAATATCAGCTAGAGCACTGGGTATACAATACTGTAAGTTAGTATTTACTCATCATTTTAATTATTTACAGCAGAGAACAATGGCCCTTTTATGACTGGTGGACTTCAACTCCCAGAATTCCTGGAGCCAGCCATGCCAGTCATATTCTACATATGAAACCCAGAGTAGCTTAGTGATTAAGGCATTGGACTAGTTAGACCCAGTTTTTAGTCCACCTTCAGCTACAGGAATTGCCTGAGAAAAACACTCATTCTCTCCCTCAGCCCAACTCCACCTCACAGGGTAACCTTTTACATTAAAACAGGCAGCTAAATAATGAAGTTGCTTTATCTTCTAATCTGATTTTATAAGGTATTAGTGATACCGTTACAATTATTTGCAAGCAAGATGTAAGTACAGGTAGTCCTTGACTTACAACCATTTGTTTAGTGACCATTCAAAGTGTCAATGGCACTGAAAAAAGTGACATGACCGTTTTTCATACTTACAACCATTGTAGCATCCTGATCGTGATCAAGATTTGGACACTTGGCAACTGGCATGTACTTATGACGGGTGCAGTGTCCTGGGGTTACGTGATCACCGTTTGTAACCTTCTGACAAGCGAAGTCAAAAGGGAAGCCAGATTCATTTAACAACGGTGTTACTAATTTAACAACTGCAGTGATTCACTTAACAACTCTGGCAAGATAAAGTCACCTGGATTTGTTCCCAGTTAGATGTTGGCCTTGCTGCAGGTCCAGAAAAAATGCCAAGAGAAGAGTCTTGTCCAGTTGTCTGGGAACAATTAGAACCTGTTGGACCTGAGGAAATGGGAAGGTTCCTTAGGACTGTGAGCTCAGCTATCTGGTCTTTAGCTCCATGCCCATCCTGGTTTGTCAAAGTGGACTGGGAGGTGTCTTGTGAATGGGTTCTGGTGTTAGTGAATTCTTTGAATGAGGTGGTTCCTTTACTTCTTAAAGAATATGTGGTTCACTCTCTTCTCAAGAAGCCATTGCAAGACCCCACTATATGGACAATTTTCATCCAACATCTCACCTCCCTTTGGGGTGGGGAAAGGTGGTAGAGGTGCAACAGCTTTAGAGAAAGGGGATTATCTGGACACTTTTCAGTCAGGAATCAGACCTACAGTAGTTATAGAATGGAAGCAGCATTGGTTATTTTTTGGACGGCCTGTGGCATGGGTGGGATGTGTGTAGTGCAACCATCCTTGCCCTACTAGACCTCTTGGGGGGCTTTCAGTACCATCAACCATGTTGTCTTTCTGGATCAGCCCAGAAAATTGGGGATGGGCATTACAATGTTATACTGGTTTGCCTCCTTCATTCAGGGCCAATTTCAGTTAGTGTTGACCAGGGGATGAGAGATCCCACTCTTGCCCTACTATGTGGGGTGCCACAGGGTTTGGTTCTTTCTCCTCTCCTTTTTAAGATCTATTTGGGGGGGTTTCCCTAGACTCACAACTTCTACTCGAGAAACAGATAGCAGCTATGGCTAGGTGGGCCTTTGCACAATTTCATTTGTTCCAACTATTGCACCCATTCCTGAATCAGGAATTAGAGTTACTCATGTCCTGGTAAAATTGCAATGCAACTCTCGTGGAGCTGCCCTTGAAGAGTATCCAAAAATTTCAGCTGGTACAGAATGCAGTGGAATGGATGTTTATGTGCACTCCTAGAGCAGCAAATGTTAAACAAGCTGCATTGGCTGCCAGTTTGCTTCTGAGTTTAATTCAGGGTGCTGGTTTTAACCTTTAAAGCCCGTCATAGTGTAGGATGGGTTATCTGAGAGCCCACCTCTCCCTGGTGACATCACTCTCTCCCACTAGATCTGGTAGAGTAGGTATGTTGTGTATACCAATGGTAGGTTCCTTCATTTTGTGAGTCCCAGGAGATGTGCCCTCTCTGCCATGACACCCATCTTATGAAACATTCTTCCCCCTGAAATTAGATTAGCTCCATTCCTTTTTGATATTCTTTAAAGACCTCAAGTCTTGGCTATATTGTCAGGCCTGTGGCTCCCAAGGAACCAGAGAATTGTGCAGATAGCTTCATTGTTGAGGTGGCCATTTTTATCCTCCCTGTCCTGTGGTTTGTATCATTTGCTTTTACAATATTTATACTAAGTTTTTTTTAATATTGCACGTGCTTGTTTTTATTTATTGTTTTTATCCTGACTGTTGCTTGCCACCCAGAGTTGTCTTCAGTAAGATGGGCAGCTGTATAAATAAATTTCATGAACAATATTCAGTAGAAGCAGTTTGCATACCAAAGTCTTCAATAACTGCTTTCTGGCACTGCAGAATGAAGTTGTGCTTGAAAAACAATGCAGCTATTATAGAAATCATTGCAGATTCATTCCTCCCTATGTGGAATTGTCAAGTAAGGCACATTAGCCTGTGCAAATCATTTGATGAGTGAAGTGCTTCCCTCTTGAAATCTCAGTGCAGCTATTTCAAGGCCCTTCAAGGTCGTTTGGTACGTGCGTACTTGTATGGAAGACTAAAGAAGTACTAGGTAGCTCCTTTTATTGTATAATAATGGGAAAATTAAGAATTAACACATTGAAAGTTATTTTTTATCATCAATTTGCAGTGTTTTCCCTGATTATATATGCTGAATTTCTACTCCAAGAATTCCTAATAAACCTAATTGAGGGGGAATTCTGTGAATGAAACCTTAACTCATCTGGAAGGCATGAGGTTGAATAATACATGATCAAGGGCCATGGAAGATGCATAATGTTTGGAGAGTTAATTTCAGACTTTGTGCATTTCTATTTGGGGAAAGGCAGTAAAAATTAAATAATAGATTGCCATCCTTTCTGCCCTTAATTATTACAAATCTGCAACTGGCAGCATATGGTGAATGGGCTGTTATGAGACATCTCCTGCAATTATACCTTAACTGCCTGGAACAATCTAAACTATATACTCTAGGTCAGGGGTGTTCAAACTTGGCCCATTTATGAATTGTGGACTTCAACTCCCAGAATTCCTCAGCCAGGCACGCTAGGATGTGCTAGGTTTTACTTGTTACAAAAAAGAATTATTTAGCACATTTTTTTCTGCTAATTTCTGCATATTTTAAATGAATTTGTGGGAATGAATTTTCATTCACCTAGTCCTGATCTGACTTTTCCCATAAGCCATGTGGTAGTATGGAGGCCGGAGCCTAATAAAATTTTAAAGTTTGATTTGGATATGTGCTGATGTGTTGTGTTACAGGCCCTGGGAAATTTTTTTGTTTTGTTCTTACTATTTAATTACTGCTTTTGAGTACCCAGGATATTGCTGCCTAAGATGGGCAGCTATGTCTTTCTCTGTTTGGTTTGTAATGTTGTAATATTTGGTTACAGGAAGAGGACTGAATTTTTTGAGCTTGTCAGCAAAGGAGATTACAATTGGAGTGTTAAATATCAACGAGAGGTATTCCGGTGAGATCTTTCTCTTGGGTAAAGTTCACCTGGCATAGAAACTGAGGCACTTTGCAGGGACAGGTGGCCAAATTTCTCCCAGTGGTTTTAGAAGTGCAGAGTTAATTTGCATGCATCATAGTTGTGCAGAACATTTTGAATTTGAAATGTTTCCTATTCAAAACATCTTATCCTGAGCCCAAAAGTTATTATTTTGAATTCAAAATAGGTTGTTTTAACATTCTGGGATTATTTGGAGCTCAAAGTATTTCCAAAAAGGTCAGAACAATCCATTCAGAAATGGAAACTGCTTCAAACTCTAAATGTTTTGGACACCTCTGGTATATCTTTATTATGAAGGTCAAAGATCATTGCTTCTTGAGTCTATCTACACGACACCAAAAAACCCCTCCCTAAGCTTAAGTTCCTTCATTAACACACGTTTAAGTATTTCCAGTAAAGATTACCATCAAGTCTTATATTCTGGGGTTTCCAAATGTCCTGATTTCAGCAAAGTGTGGAAATCCTCTGAATATTTGCCATGATTCCTGAGATCAGAAATGTGTGTTTTTTATTTATAGTCCAAGACTATATTTTTTTAAAAAACAACAACAGTATATCAGATATCAAAAAATAAAGCCACAACAAACTTGTACAGGAAAGCCTAAAGTAGTGTGAAGGAGACTCCAGGTGGCTTCTACAAGCTCTAACTATTGTTAGAAGTTTGGCAACCTTTTTTTAAAAAAACAACAGAGGTTTGGTCTTGTAAGAGGGGAAAATAAAATAAAACAATCTTATGTTTATTTGTTAAATTTATATTGCATATTTCCATGCTGCCCTTTCCTTGAACAGTCACAACACCTATTCTCCCAGGTTTGGTTTCATTTGGAAGAGAAATCACTAAATATTTAAGTGCTGGTTGAATATTTTAATGTATTACAAGTGTAATATTAGGGGATATGTGAAAAAAACTGCATAGCAACCCCTACAAAAAAGCAAATCCATTAGCTGATTCAGATCATATTCTCAATTAAGGCACCTGGGTACCCGCGGATTATTTTAATTGTCAGTTGCCCTCTATTTCTCATGTGCATGTAGAGTTACTTTCACCCATTGTCTCCAAACCTGCGTTTTAGTTACATCCAGGAGTATCTGTGGAGTGGGTCAAAAAAGCATTTACTGTCACTTTCCCCATTTATCTATATTGTCTTTCTTTTAAAATTAATTTTTTTAAAAGTGAAGATGACAGCCTTGATCGTGTAGTTGTAACCATTATTTTAACTTTTTTTTTTTTTTGCTCCTTCCAAATGCCTCTGATTCTGTCTTCCATGCACAGGTATAGAGAAGGTACCCATCGCAGAAAATTGTCCCTTCCTTCTTAAATTGTCCCTTTGGGAAGAAAAAGCTGCTTTCTTGATTTGTTACATGGGTCATAAGGGCTCCTCTAAATCAGTGTTCTTTTATGTGGTGACCTCCAGAGATAGCTGGATTTTAAGTCCCATAAAACATAAAGTCCTGCCTTGTGCATAAAAGCCTTCTGGATAACTTTGGGCCAGTCACTCTCTCAGGCCATGATGTCAGGCCTGGGCAATAAGCGGGTTGGTCAATTCCTGTTGCAAACAATGGGATTGATACTTGGTTGATCCAGAAGAAATAGCAGACCCTGAAGTTGTGGGAAAACACTAGGAAGGAAAAAATATATGCATAAAGCTATGCAGGCTGCAAATGATGTGCACATGTAGTCCGCAACTTACAACAGTTGATTTATAGTGACCGTTCAAAGTTATAGTGGCACTGAAAAAAGTGACTTATGACTGTTTTTCACAGTTATGACCTTTGCAGCATCCCCACGTTCAAGTGATCCAAATTCAGATGCTTGGTAACTGGTTCATATTTATGACCGTTGCTTGCTGTGTCCCAAGGTCATGTGATCCCCTTTTGCGACCTTCTGAAGAAAAGCAAAGTCAATGGGGAAGTCAGATTCACTTAACAACCACGTTGCTAATTTATCAGCTGCAGTGATTCACTTAACAACTGAGGCAAGAAATGTCATAAAATAGGGGAAAACGTAACAAATATCGCACTTAACAATAGAAATTATAGGCTCAATTGTGGTCATAAGTTGAGGAGTACCTGTAGTATATTTTGACACAACTTCATGGCACAAAGGTTGAGAAGGCTTTGTGCCATGAAGATGGTCCATTGCAACTTTGGCAATGTTCTTTACACCATAAGAAGCTCAGTGAATGTGTTCAGACTGGGAATATACCAGGGGTAGGCAACCTTGGCTCTTTTATGACTCGTGGACTTCAACTCCCAGAATTCCTGAGCCAGCCATGCTGAACCATGCTGGCTCAGGAATTCTGGGAGTTGAAGTCCACGAGTCATAAAAGAGCCAAAATTGCCTACCCCGGAATATACAGTATAAACATCAGTATCTAAGTATCTTCATCTCTAGGGGATGAAACATACTCATGAAAGGAGCTATTCTTTAAGTCTTTGTGTTTTTAGATGAGGTGTAGATAGTTTTCTATTTTTCCATATTTCCCCATTCCTGATTTTAGAATATGGATAATACATTTACTTTTATAAAAATCCCCAGTTTTCTTGCTGTTCTTCTGGGCTTCCTTATAGTTTAGTTTGCATTGTGGATTGTACATAAATGCTTTCTCCAATTGAGTAATTGCAATCTCCCAACACTAATAAAACATATTTGTAACCAGGTATTAAACTACATTGAGATGGAGTAATCCTTACAATAATCTTGAATATTTATTGCGGACAAACGATAGAAACTTTTCAAACAGTGTCTGGAATGCCTCTCACAATCATTTTCTTAGTACAGTAGCCAGTTATAACCAGGCAAACAGACTACCCCAAACTGTATTTTATTACATAATTTCCTTTTATCACATCATGGCATTCCAACTAACCAGTGCCCTATATTTATTAATCAAACTACAACAGCAAAATGAGTAGTTGGTCTGCAGTGAAACATGTATCTTTTGTAACACTCAATAGTTAGCATTGAAAAGTCATTATCTGATTATATCTATAATGCATTAGCTTTCATCTATCTAATGACATAAAAACAGTGACTATTCAAATTCCAAACTGCCATGCTTTAAATTGGCGAAGGAGGTGTAAAGTCTGACTCTTAAAAAATACCGCATGCATTCAGGATGAATTTGTTTAGAAAATCAACAAAGCTTTGTTCCATTTTTATTGTTCATTTCTGTTTTTCAGATCAATGCTAATGACAGCCTGTGACCTTGGAGCTGCAACTAAACCATGGGAGATTTCAAGGCAGGCAAGTCATGATTAATAGCAGCACAAGAAAGAGGAGTTTCTATCCCAACAATTTTCCCAGGAACCTGACACGAAAAGGGCCAAATCTGCAGTCAGGTTACAATACCACTGCTGCATTAAAAATATCACAGATCTTCTGCTACATGTAGTTTATTGCCCAGTCTTTTTCTTTTTCCTTTTCTTGCTTAATTGATAACATTGAATAGTATTAGAGCATTTCAAGAGACTACTTCTATAATCACATAATCAATTATGGTGAACATTTCCACTGTATTAAAAATGTGAATTAAAAAGAAATTTGGCATACCTAATTGACAGTGCTTTAATGTCCATCCTGGCATAAAATATTGAAGGCAAAGACTTACCATAAATCTTTATGAAAGATCCTTTTTTAATTCAAAACTTTATTTAAAATTATTTGAGGGATCGCTTAGGTTATCTTTGCCCAACTTCATGCATTCATCCAGAATTCCTAGCATGGCCACTATAAGCTTAATAAAACTGGCAATAGCATTTTCCTCTCCACAGGGAATAATATAAAAAGATTTCATTTATTTGTATGCTACAGATAGTCCTTGACTTATGACTGGTTGCCTAGTGATCTGTCAAAAGTTACAACAGACCCCTGAAAAACTACTTAAAACTACTTAGGACCTAGTTTTGAAGATACAGCCATTGCAATGCCCCAGCAGTCACATGAACAAAATTTGGGTGCTTGGCAAACCGCCTGCTCTTATGACCTACATCAGCAATATTGCAGTTCCCCCTGCCTGTCTCCCCCCCCACCAATCCCAATGTGAGAACAGGACTATACATTTGTTCATTTTGTGAAATTATACTCTAAATTGAATAGATAGGAATAATGGAATGTTTTATGCAAATACAGAGTTGAAGTTGCTGAATGACAGTAAAATAATGGAAATAAAACATGCAAGAGAATAAATGGATGCTTAATAAATTATTCAACATTACATGAGAAGGAAGAAAGGCTGCCTGACCAATCCTTGGTTGTTTGTGCAGTTGTAGATAAATGTGTTATGAATGCTTGTGCCAATGTGTGAGATGTGTTGGTTGGAAATCTGAATGTGCGTTTGCAGTGTTGGCTGAGAATCCAGGTGATTTGCAGTGAATGTTACATAGTTGCATGATGCAACAAGGAGCATGGATTTGAAATTTTATCTATCTATAAAAGTGAATGGCATGTATGAAATGAATATATTGAAGTGATTTGGTCATACTGAGAGAGTGAATGAAGATCAAATTAGAAAACAAGTATATGAAGGATGAGTGAATGTATCAAGAGAAAGGTATGTATCAATGTATCAAAGAAGTCATGGTTGGATGGGCCTGATGAAAACATAAAAAAAAGACAGTTCAAGTTTAAACAAGAGAAAAGAGTATATGAAGCAGTGTGTAAACATGTTTGAAGCATGGAGGATTTGCAAGGAGAGAGATACTGTATGTATGGAGAGATATAATGAAGATATTACTGGATAGTAAATTAAGCTATGTTGTCTTTTCTCCTAGCATGTTTTAATTTCCCTGGTTTGTTATTTATTATTCTTTTTCTGATCTTCGCATAACATTGGAAAGAATAGCATGACAGGCATATATTATGCCTAAGTATTCACCAAGGGCACCTGATAGTCAAATACATATTTGTATTTAATCTTAATAAAGGTTTCAGTCTGGAATGCAATTAACAATATAAACCATAATTTGATCTTTTTGTATGCGTTTTAGGTAGCTGAACTGGTAACAAGTGAGTTCTTTGAACAAGGGGACAGGGAGAGATCTGAGTTGAAACTCACACCTTCCGTAAGTTAACCACTTCAGTAATTATCTCTTGCTGTAGAGCATGGGCGTCAAACTCAGTTGTGTCACATGACGTATCGTGACCTTTTTTTTGCCTTTGCGGAGCCAGGGCATGGCCTGCGCATGACACATCCGGCCTGCGGGCCACCAGTTTGACACCCCTACTATAGAGTAAGCAAACATAGTGTAATGTACTATAAAATAGTGTCGTATGATACGATGATGTGATATAATTGATATTCTAACTATTCTTTCTCACTATCACTCTGTATGATAATTGAACTGTGCAAAGCTTTGGATTCCATTCCTGAAAGATACTTTGAATCATGCTAGATAGGACCAGCAGATCTGGGTTGCAAAACTCTAGACCAGGGGTAGGCAACCTTGGCTCTTTTATGACTCAGCTGGCTCAGGAATTCAGGGAGTTGAAGTCCACAAGTCATAAAAGAGCCAAGGTTGCCTACCCCTGGTCTAGACAATCTAGATTCTAGACAATCACTATATTGCAGCAATAATTTACTGTTCTTTGTATTGTTCTACTGCCATCTGCTGGCCCTGTGGATTTTTGCAGCTCAGATCTGATAACCATACTTCTCAGAAGTGTGTGAAACTGAACACAATGGAAATTACTTCAAAGCGGAAGCAGGAAGAATTGCATTGCTCTTCTCCAAAACGAATAGTAAAAATAACGCTTTATATATATATTTATTTATTTTTATTTTCTTATGCAACGTAAATGCCAACAATGGATTGTATTTGTTTGATACTAAGGAATTGCATTGTAAAGCAGTCAAATAAATGAAACCTCTATATTCCCTAAACAGGGCCAGAGAATAATAAATAGTTTATTTTTCATTCTAGACAAAAGACAGGAAAATGTGTGTAAAGATTGATTATGGTTTTCAAAGTGTCCCGTTTATAACAATTTGATCCTCGATCCAAAGTATTGGTTGAAGCAGCTTCTGTAAAATACTCTAGAGTAATAAAGCATGACACATTCCTCTTCTCTGCTCAGGCTATATTTGATCGGAACAGGAAAGATGAACTGCCTCGATTACAGCTGGAATGGATTGATAGTATCTGCATGCCTCTCTATCAGGTAATTGTGCATATTGCTGGTGCAGAGTTAAAAGAAGACCCTGGGGGGTTTTGCCTCTCAGCAAACGGAGGAGGGAGGAGATGGAGATGATGTAACAATTTTTGCAGCTTTTTCCATCTCACAGACCCCATGCATTTCATTTTCCTCTCCGGAGGCATAAACTACACTTGATAAAGCAGCAAAGGTACTTGTAATGGAGGAATCTATGCAATGAAATGAGTAAATATATATCAGGGCAAAATCAGCGCAGTCTTGTCAATAAAGAAAACAAATCAGATATGAAATGAATTGTCTTCCTCTGCTCTTCACTGAAAGCCTTCCTTTGTCTGTACGCTCGTGCTCTTAATCTATTGGTTTTGGTTCATAAGTTGCAAGAACCATGGCAGCATTTTGCATTTTCATCCCTTGTTTATTTGTTATGAAGAAGATAATTGTTGTTGTTGTTATCGTTAATATTAACATTTTTTTATTTTCTAAAAAGACAAAACGTCTACTACAACACAAACAGTGCAAAGTATTTTCATTTTTAAGCAAGTGCTTCATTTCAGAGTTACAGACAGTTCTGCTTACAGATGGGTTACATTCTGAGAGGCGGCAACGATGGCATAGGCTCATCCTCAGGAGTAGAAATGGCACATTTCTCCACTTTCCTGAAGAAGCAGTCTAGTGGGCTTTGAATAGTGGCAGGAGGAGGGCAAGATAGGGAGGTTGGGGTTCCAGTGAACTACACACGTGTGTAGCACATGGAAACCGAACCGACTTCTCCCAACCTTCTTGTTTGGTCAAGTTTGTTCCTATTGACAAAACTCAACAGTATGTTAGTGGAGTAAGGTCCGTACTGCTAAAATTTGGTGAGCATGTGCTAGTCAGACAAGAAGCACTTAGGACACTACAGAAAACTATTGACCTTCAGAAGGAGACACTTCCATATTTTTGACCAAGATGATGATTATGACTTCTTTCTTAGTTCTTATCTCGGATTCCTCTGTGCAAGTCCCTTATGCAGCAGTCTTTCCTGTTGTGCTTTTTAAGACAGGTTTTGAATTGACTTGCATTTTAATTGTCCATTTTATTAAAACATACCAGTACAGGTTAATATGGATGCTAGTAATTTTTAAAATTGTTTTAAAATTGAGTTTATACATTTTTATTTCATTGGTACTGATTTTTCCCCGAAAGAATGTTGCAATACGTTTTAATGGAATTCAGGATTAATATACTTCTTCAGCTGCACTTAGAATAATTCCAAATAGACCTCATATTACTCAAGATTAGAGGAAAGAAGTTGGATTGATTTATTTGCATGTTTATTCGTCCATCCCATTTCTAAGCTTACCCAACTCCAAATATGACCCTGAGCAGGTTCAAAAAATTAAAAACATGATATAAAAAGGAATCATGAAGAAAATCATCTACCATACTCGCCAATCATCCTAACCAAAGGCTTGATGGAAAAGTTGTGTTTTTACAGCTCTTTGAAGGCAGGTAGCAAGTTTCTGGGGAAGAAGCTGATTCAGAAATCAATAACT
The DNA here is from genome assembly GCF_964194415.1 of Vipera berus. Classification (NCBI taxonomy): domain Eukaryota; kingdom Metazoa; phylum Chordata; class Lepidosauria; order Squamata; family Viperidae; genus Vipera; species Vipera berus. Next base: position 162,647,080 of record NC_138202.1, on the reverse strand, counting down.
AACAGAGAAGGTCTGCTTCTTGGATCTTGTTAGATTGCATTGTTTAGTTGATGGGACTTAAAGCAAGAAGATTCTATCTGATTGTTCAGGTGGGACAGACACTATGGGACCAGATGATCCCCCAGATAATTAGATTCTAGGTCATATAAGGCATTTATAGAGGACAATCAAAACCTACGACAAAACAAAATGTATTAAAGACAAAAAAGTATGGAAAAATAATTAAAAATTATTTTGATGCTTCTGATAAAATTCTATTGATAGGATCAAGCTGGATACCAAATTAATCTTGTGCAGGGTTATAACTGAGGACATTACTAAACTCTGGCCCATTCAGGAGCCATCTATTTCATCTCAGGTATTTGATGTTGGAAAAGAATCATGAGGACATAAGATAATAATTATTTATAATATTTTGATTTTCAGCAGATTGAGGGACTGATTTTATCCCTTAGCCCTATAGTAATCATGTAGCAAATTTTACAATGTGTTGCTTCAAGTCAAGTAACTGCAATCTACTAAATGTCTCATAATAAAGATTTTTAATTATTTTATGTAAGTATTACAGTGCTGATAAATTAAAAAGAAGTTAAGTGGGGGAAGAAGTTAGAATGTGATGAAATAAGACAAAGAGTGCTTCTTCAGCCAGAAGTTTTATGCTACTTGAAGTAGCGTTTTTAGCTCTGGAGAGAGAATAGAATTATCCATGGAGATAAAGAATGCTCAACACATTCTTTCTGGATGAGAAGGTTGGACATAATAGTTAAGGATTCAACTTTATACAAGCAGAATTTTACTAGCAAACAGAGATTCATCTAAATGTCTTTCCCCTCTCTGTTCATGCTGTATAGCTATTATTCCCCTTTTTTATTATTACGGCATCGTCTAATGCCACACTACCCTAAGGGGTAAACAGAAAACTTGATGTCATAGTCACACACTGGGAGAGATGCTCCCTAGAATATAAAACTGAGTTTTAATTTCCAGTACAGCCACTATACCAATGATGCATGGAGACACTGTAAATCCCATTTACACATGGATAAGAAACCCAAGTTGAAGCTTTATGCTCCACAGATACCTCAGGCCCTGGGTCTCTTTCTCTCTCCATACCAATTTATTTTTCAGTGGTAATAAATGGTCTAGAACACACAACATAGAACATTAATGATAATAGCAGCAGGGCATTTAGTGCTTGTGCAGAATTCAGCTTTTTTTTTCTTTTCCTCTTCCCCCTTTCCATGCAGTTGCAAAGAAGGAGCTACATAAAACAGATATGACTATTAGAGATAATTTAGCTCGGACATATTGCCCTTCCCTGTGATGCTGTGCTTCCTGCCATTTTTTCCCCCTTTTTTATGGGCTAGAATGTTTATCTGTTAGAAGTCGCCTACACTGTTAGGCTGGTCCACCTTGTAAGGTACTAATACAGGATGGCAGCAAAACCAGAAGTTCTGGATATACCTCTCTTGAAGTTGCCAGAGAGATTTGATCCTATTTGCCAGTGTAGATGGGACAGATAATATTTTTATACGTTATCAGTTTAAATTAGAAAAGTTTTGTCAGTGCTCTTTTGTTTCATTTTATTATATTTTACAAAAGAAGGAAAGTAATAGGAACTGGGGAGAAAGTGCTTCCATCTCCACTCCTAACCTACCCACCCACCCACCCCCACCAAATTATAAAAAATGTCCAGCCTTGTGTCATTAAATTCTGCTGTTTTCTGGCTTTTAGAAAGATACATAGTATGAATTGCAATTGCCAAGCCTTCAAATTCGCACACACATATTTGGATTTATGCATCTTTTAATGTATATAAACCCAAATTTGAGAATGTAGATCCTTGTGAAACAAGTACAGAGTAGCCCACTTTGGCCACAGTTTACAAACCCATTTTTTTAGGGATTAGGATTTTTGTACTTCCTCCTTAACCACATAGCCCCACAGGTGAGGTGAATGTGTTAAAGAGCAGGAGACAGCCGAAAATGGGAAGGGCTTTGCAAGGGTGGGAAAACTAATGAGTATGGATGGGATCGAGAGAGGAACTTCAATAAAACCCGCCAGTCGCTGCCACCACTTTCTGCCAGTTCATCTGAAAGAACACAAGCCAGCGCATTTGAGCTGATTTGTAAATTGTCTAATCCAAGACCCCTGTGTCACTTTTCTATTTATTTATTTATTTATTTCATCTAAGTCCAACTGAAGGTAAGAATTGAAACACCGAGGTAAAAACTGAAGGGTTTCGTTTAAAGAAAAGTATGGGGGAAAAAACCCTCATCTTTTTCTCACTGCATTGTTACATGCTGGTAGCAATCTCCTGACGGGGAAGAAATACCCAGGTCAGAAGCCAAGCATTGTGCTCCTGTCTGGGTGAGAAGATAAGCAGTTGGGCCAGTGACAGCTGACAGCAGCAGCTTGAAATTTAAGGAAATCGTTTTGCCTTGGTGGACAGGTCTCCAGCAGCTTGATCCGGAAAGTGGTGCACCCTTTTTGGAATCCCAGATGGGCTGCTCCTTTCACAAACACCGCATAAGAAATCCTGAAGTTTCTGTGAATGCTGATTACAAAGGTTAAAGAAACAGGCTCCCTTTTCTTCCTAATCACCCAGGCAGAGGATGTCTCTCTCAATTTTTACATTGTCTCATGCAGCTCCTAAATAAAGGTTCCCAGTAATTGACTTCCATCAAACAGCATCGATCACAATAGTTCATTTCCTGCTTGGCCACTGGTTAGCACCTTTTGATGTCATCCAAAACCAAATAACAGATGACGTATGGAAACGCCCCCTCCAATGGTTAAATAAGTTGTCTTAACTTGCTCCAGCTATTCTTTTGTGAAAAGCAAAGGTTTGGGAAGGGAACTATTGTATACAGTTTGGTGAGCCAAGAAGTGTTGGGAAGTAAAGATAGGAGGGAGAAGCCGTTATTCCCTAAGTCGCAGGGGTAGGCAACCTTGGCTCTTTTATGACTCGTGGACTTCAACTCCCAGAATTCCTGAGACAGCCATGCCTGAGTGCAATTTTGAGTGACGTTGCAAGCATATCTTTTTTAAAAGGAGTAAGTGACATGTGAGATCACAAGTTTTCTCAAGGTATATAACATTTTGGGGTTTTTTTTATAAATGTAATGGATAGAGTGTCTATGGGCCCTGTGTTGCCGGATCCTAAGTTGCAATATATCAGCTGCCTTTTGAAGATTTTAAACAGATGTCCTGCAGGAAGTGGTGATACCAGTGGTGTCTCCTGCTGGTGGGAAGCAGCCAAGGTCACAATAGAAGGAGTCAAGGGATCACCATGGGTGGATCGACAAAGGTCACCATAGGCAGAACTTGAAAAATGCTTTCTATTATCCCATTAAGAATACCAAAAGAGTATACGAAAACACTCCACTTTTTCCCACTGAAAGATACTATAGAACTTACGTGAAACTATTTCTAAAGGATATTTTTTTTAAAAAAATCCCAACCATAATTAGTAACATAACAGAAGCAAAATAGAAATGAAATGTAGAGTATCTCCATCTGGATGAATGAGGATGATCAAATAACAGGGTGTCCTGATGATGCTGATTTTCTTACCATGCAAATTACAAAATTGAAGAGATGAAATGTTCTCGCTCAAACGATAGAAGAGAAAGATTGTGCAAAATATGCCCATTTTCTCTTACTTTCCATGCAGGCTGTGCTCTTCAGGGGGGGGGGGGAATGCTGCTATTCCAAAAATGTATTTTGTTTTGCTCATCACAGACTAGAACCTGAGACCTGCATGCCCCTATCCTTGCTTGTATGGGTAATTCTCGTTTAGTGACTGCAGTCGGTTCTGGCAACTTGGTCATTAGCTTCAGCTTTCCTTTCCTTTACAGTGTCAGAAGGATACAATCCAAAAGAGCCAGGTGAGTCCAAATGGCAGGAAAGATTTCCGAAGCTTGGCTCACAAGGTAAAAGGGCAGATCTTATAGCCCCTTTTATCCACTCTTCTGCTTTTTGGAATGTTCACCCCGGTGCTGGGATTATTAGCAAGAAGGAAATAAATGTTTGTATTTACATTCATTTGAGAGGAAACCATTACAAGAGAGTAAACAGCACGTAATGGGGAATACAGAGGAAAAGGAATAGCGCTGACACCAGCTCTTTTCCTTAAGACACTGATGGCTGCAAGCCCCCAGCTGCTTAGGAAGGAAAGGAAGGACTTTAGTGTGAAACTGGTTAGGGTCTTGTCAGTGTCAAGCAGCCGTGTCAGGGGACTGGAGGGTTCTAATCAACTAATTAAGGTCACAGATCTGAGCTTGCAACTTATGGTTTGCAATTTTTAGAGAGGCACTGCACTGCAGAGAAAAGCACCTGGGGAAGAGTAGCTTGTTTAAGCAATCTCTCTGCTCTACAAAGTGAGGGAGGAAAAAATGGGGTGATGTACAGAACAAGGTGATACCATACTAGCTGACCGCGATGACAAATGGATGGCAGAGAGAGAGAGAGAGAGAGAGAGAGAGAGAGAGAGAGAGAGAGACGCTGTGAAGGTAGTAAACATGCACATCGGTTACTAAATTATTTTTTCATCACTGTTGTAACTGCAAATGGTCACTGATACTAAATGAGGATTACCTGTATGTAATTTCAATCTGCAAAGGGCTCATACCAGTGGTGGGATTCAAATAGGTGAACAACCAGTTCTCTGTGTGGATGCCGCTTCCGGAAGTACGTTCTGGGCCTGGGCAACAAAAAATTAGCTACCGGTTCTGCCGAAGTGGTGTGAACTGGCTGAATCCCACCACTGGCTCACACCCAAATACATAAACATCCTAGTTTCCACTTTTTATTTTGTGAAACAAGAAGAAAAACAAGATACATTAAACCCTTCTCAGCTCACTCCCAAACATTAAAAACTGGCTGAAAAATTCTGCACTGAAAGATGTGTTGGTATCATAGTTTCTACTCTATATCTTCTCTGGCCTTTCATGCTTTTTTTAAAAAATACATCTCACATTTAGAAAAAAAATATTACTTGACCCTAACTTAAGAGTCAAAAGAGGATATTTCCAGGAGATTATGAGACTGGCTGGGAGAAATGACTCTTTACCATCCAGCCTCCTGATTGCACTACACCTGATTTCATCTCAATAGGCAAAGGATGGAGCGATTTGTCCCATGGACTACATCTATTGTGTTCTGGATTGGAATGTACTGCACTAGGGTGATGTTGACTCTGCATTGAAAAAGCCACATACAGGCGTGAATTGTGACTGCACTACTGTACTCTCGAGTCAGAAGCACTCAGTGTGATATTTGAGGGATCCAGTTGGTGGCCTTGAGAGGACATTGCCCTGCCCAAATTATGATTAGGTACCATTTAATTTAATTTAATTTAATAATATTTCTATACCGCCCTTCTCCCGAAGGACTCAGGGCGGTTCACAGGGCAAGAATAAAATACAAAGATACAAATATTAAAAGGAGATTAAATAATTGCCCGATTTTAAAACAATTAATATGCTACAATTATAAAACCCCAAAGATACAACAATAAAAATACAAGAATAAAAACCCCACCAATCCCCCATCAGGCTAGGCCGGCTTGTGCAAACAAAAACGTCTTCAGATCGCGGCGAAAGGAGCGAAGATCGGGCGCCATCCGGAGCTCTACCGGTAACTGATTCCATAGTTCCGGAGCGCCCACAGAGAAGGATCTCCCCCTGGGGGCCACCAATCGACATTCTCTGATTGGTGGCACCCTGAGGAGACCCTCTCTGTGGGAACGCACAGGGCGCAGGGAGATTGATGCCGGCAGCAGGTGTTCCCTGAGGTACTCCGGACCCCTGCCATGTAGGGCTTTAAACACCATTACTAGTACCTTGAATCTCATGAGTCAACCAATCACTTATTCAGGCTTTAGTATTGGTAAATAAGTCAATTCTATAGCACCTGTGCCTATTCATCAGATATTTTAAATATGCAAATAGATATGACAGTCACACACCTGTTCTTTTGCAGAGTGTATGTACACAATAAAAGTTATAAGTATTATCATTACCAGTGGCAACTGGCAATGATACATTTTGGAGAATTTTTTATTCTAGAAAGGGATGCGACCATATTTTTTATATCTGGGATTATTTTTGTAGATTCAACCATTCTATTGTCCTGTGGAAAGATAAGGCTTTCTATTGGTTTATTTGCATTCCAGATTCATATGTAGTCAGCTTTGCTTGTCTGTTACATTCCAGTAGGAAAGGAAGGGGAAGAGAGTCAGCCTCAGGGCAAAAAACCTTGAAATGGTAGTTGTCTAAGGGACCCGTTATGTGATAGCCCTTTGGAGAAAGAAGGGGCTTCAATAGATCAAATGAAGAGAGTTCACTTTTACAACTAATCTGATTCAGATGGTTTGTTTTAATCTGGTATCATTTCCATCAGGTAAACCAGACCAGCAAATCAACTCCACAGGAAGCCTGAAACTAAATTTTATTGAGATTAGCTCTAATAGAATCTTGCAAGTCTGATTGTGCTTATCTCTTCTTCCTCCTTATACTCCAGTGAATCATAGATATATATAACATGTAATATCTTTTTTGTTCTGGACTTAAAAATGTTTCAGCCCCTTTTGCTTAGGTAAAAGTTCCTGTTTCTCCCCATAACAGCAACTCTTTGACAGAGGTTGGCCTGAAAGAGAGCAGCTGGCCCAAAGTCCCCCACTGAGCTTCCACGGTTGAGGGTAGTCCCTCTGCTTCTACTCCGAAATTTTAACTATTACACCACCCCAAGTTCCCCTTGCTGTCTTACTAGGGGTAATCAAGCACACCAGTTAGGCCTACCAGATATCAAATCATGTCCCTTCCTCCTCTCTATTCTTCAGGAGGTATCTATGAAGATGGTTGAAATATCTGGAATACTTCCTTGTCTTTTAGGGTTCCTCTTCAGGCAGTAAAGCATGGCAAGGTAAAAACAAGAGACCTAATCACGTATGTAATCTATGAACACTTTCTTATTGTCCCAGTGCTGAAGATGGGGAAAATTCCTTAAGACAACCCTCGCTGGAATTCAGTGATACGAGAGAGAGAAATATTCTAAAATGGACTCTCCATTTTCTGCTGCTGTGTTAAATGGCACTGGGTACGGCACAGGAAGAAGTTAGTAGCAGAAGGCAATTTTTTTCCATTTGCAGATTTGAACAGCCTGCAGTGAAATAAATATGTATTTAAGGAATGGGGAGAAGGAAGCGAAAAACAACTATCCCCAAACCCTTCGATCTCATCACAGATTTCTTTCCTGATAAAATTTGATTCAGCCTTCAGATTGATAAATGATGAAGAAATTATCACACGAGTTAAAATGGTATGACTTGAGAATGTGCATAACATTTTAGAAAAGAAATGAACGGGGTGAAAAGGAGGTGGTTTTTCACAGATTTAAAGGAAGAACTGGAAGCTGGATCACTGATGTCCTTTCAAAACAGAATTGGTTGAACAGTAGAGAGACTGAAAGGTAAAAAGAGAGAGTCAAAATAGAATTTAAGGAAATGAACTGAAAATCTGGAAAACGTGTTTGGAAAAATGGCCATAAAACCTGTAGGTAAAACAAAGAAGGGAAAAATTCACTGCAAATCTGAAAGAGAAGATTAATGGATAATTTAACGGCTACTCGGATTTCAAGAAAGACAAAGAGCAAAGAGCATTGCATCAGAAAAGGGCTAGAAATGATGATAGATAGCATCTCCCTGTAAGTGTTGAGCAAGCCAGAATCACCTTGCGTCTGGCTGGCAAAATTCCCAGCTGAGGATGAATCTAAAGAACTCAGGATAAGAGACTGATATGGACTGAAGAGATTTCTAAAGATCTATTTAAGAGCCAGGCAGCAAGTATTGATTGCCGTGTGGAACAAATGTCATAAGTAAATGGGTGGAGTCATGTCAGAGGCTGTTCAGCTCTTGACTCTGATAATCAGGGAAGCCTGCAGAGGAGATGAAAATTGAAATCCTGCAGCTGTGACTCGCTTAAAACTATTTCTGCTAAGATTACTCTGTGGTAAACACACAATAATGCAAACCATACTGTTAAAATAATTGTAGATTTCAGTATACAAGATTATTTATGAATTATATTTAAATCATTTTGCCCTATTTTTTAGACAAAAGAGTGACTCTCGGAAACCATTAGAAAAAGGTACCATGGCCAGGAATGCGGCTGCCTAACTATGTTAGTGGGAAAAGGGTTACATTTATGTAAATAAGCTTCTAAGAAATATTATGTTCTTTTGATGTACATTTACATAAATTTAAAACTTTATATATGCTGCAGCACACTACTGACTGAAGTGATTATTGGAGAATATAAATTCCCCATTATAACAGGTGTTTGGGAAATGTATATATTTCTGGGCACCATACAAAATGCTAGCTGTGATTTGCAAAGTGCTGCATGATTTGGGAATCGGTCCTCTGTTCTCTATTAGCTTGCCTAGAATTTCAAGGTCCTCGAGAGTTCTTTCCTGCCCACCATCAGTAAAAAAACAACAATACAGAACTCCTTGCTAGAATAGGTCAGGTTCTGTCTGCCTTTGATCTCTCTTCTGACACATTTCAAAAGCCTGTTATTTAAATAGGCTTTCATTACTTGAGGTTTTTTTCTCTCTTCAATATATTAAAATAGGTTTCAGGAAATAAGGGCTGTTTATTTTTTTTAATCAACATTTGCCTTTAAATAATCATTTTGTGCTGGTTGCTAGTTTCTTCAAGCACAGTTTATAGTGGAAAAGCAAGATGTATAATTAGTGAGTAAATAAATAATTTGCATATTCCACGATTCCCTTCTCCCACCAGAGTTTTCTCCTCAAGCACTCTTAGTGACCTTCAAATAAAGTTTTGGAAATACTTCAGTTAAAGCCCTCCTGTCATGTGCAAAAGATCAGTTGCACACATGAAGTTCTCATTAAAGTGTTTAGTAATCATGCTTATGCACAGGAATCTACTCAACTAACAGTAGCACTATCTTGGTGCTGGATAAGGGTGAATGGAATTCAAGAGAGGTTGGACTTGGTCTGCTTATATAGAGACTCTAGGCTGATTCCTCTTTTGACTCCATCCCAGGTTCTGCCACTCCTCCTAAACTTCCTAAGCAGTTTGGAATTTGTGAAATTATGAATATTAATTGAGGATAGGGATCACAGCCTCAGCCCCATTCTCTGTTCTCTCCATTTTCCAAGTGGTAATCCTAAGGAGAGTTACAAACACATAGCCAGCTCTTTACAATTTGAAATCCTAATGAAGTAGATCCAGTGATGTGAAGAACAAACTGGGAATATCAGATGTTATCAGGACATTGGGTGTTAACGGAATTCAAGGTAGCACAATATCTTCTGTGTGTTGTCCTGAAAAGTTCAGCTTCTTGCTTTCAAAGAAATGGTTTAATCAACAAACACAAACCACAATACTATTATTACTCTCTTGATTATTTTGATTATTATTTGATTAATTATTAATTATTATTAATTATTATTATATTATATTATCTTATTATTATATTATATTATCTTATTATTATATTATATTATATTAATTATTATATTATATTAATTATTATTATTTGATTATATTATTATTATTATTATTATTATTATTATTATTATTATTATTATTATTATTTGATTATTACTCTCACATGCTAATACCTTTTTCCCCTTTAAAAATTTTCTTGTTACCAAGTTCCTTTTTGATGATACTGTTGAACAGCAGTAAATTAAATGGGTAGAAGTGGTTACCCAGTGGAAAGGCTTGCCTTCAGAAGTTACGGGTATTCCATCACTGGAGGCTTTTAAGAAGAGATTGGACAGTCATTTGTCTGAAATGGTATTTTTTTAAAATTTTAATTCCATTTATATCCCGCCCTTCTCCGAAGACTCAGGGCGGCTTACAAGCTTAGCAGTAGCCTTCATTCTATGTATATGCCTGCTTATTAGGGCTTTCACACACACCCCAAGCGGCATTATTACAAAGTCAGCTTAATTGCCCCCAACAATCTGGGTCCTCATTTTACCTACCTCGGAAGGATGGAATAGATCAGGGGTGTCAAAGTCACCACGTCACGTGACGTGTCACGACATATCACGACTTTTTCCCCATTGCCGGAACGGGTGGGCATGTTTTCAGCATGACACATCTGGCCCGTGGGCCGGCAGTTTGACACCCCTGGTATAGTCTCCTGCTTGAGCAGGGGGTTGGGCTAGAAGACCTGCAAGGTCCCTTCAAATTCCATTACTCTGTTAAATTCTGTTAAGTGTCACAACCAAATGTCTTTGGCAAGAGCTCAGTCTTCAACATCTTCCAGAAGGTGGTTATGATATAGGCAGATCTATTGAATATGGTTGCACAGTAGAGAAAATTTGGGGAGGCTTTCAAACTCCAACTAACCTAACTAATCTAACAGTTGGGAGACCCTTGTAAAGGGTTGATCTCACCACAAGGAAACAATGCTTCTGAGCATTGCCCCTTAAATTCCTGAAAATGGGGAACAATTGGATGCTTTTCTCTTCAGGATTGATCTCTGTAGGTTCTTGCTGATGTCCATGTTCTTGTATGTAGATCAGGGGTGTCAAATTGGCAGCCCATGGGCTGGATGCATCACGGGCACCCCGTTTTCTGCACAGGCAAAAACGTCGTGATCTGTCACAATATATCACGTGACCCAATCGAGTTTGACACCCGTGATGTAGATTATTATATAGTACAGGAAAAATTATTTAAAATGTTAAAGGTGTGTAAAATACTTTGTGCACAAACTTACATATACAACTAAATAATGTACAAATATTGCAGAGAAGTGTGTAAGCATGCTAGAAATAATGCCTTGTTAATAATAATTTCCCCTATGCTTTCCAAGTGATAGCAGTGATAAATTTGAAAAACTACAATAGCATATTGTATGCTTTAAAAACCGTTGGTTGACATTTTAAGTAACGTCCATTATATATTAGATTTTGGAGACTAAGCCAGACCAAAACTTTTTATGGTTTTATTTAAATAACTGTTTAAAGGGAATAAATAGAATAGAAAAAGTCTGAGCAAAGGATTTCTCTGTAACTGGCAGAACAGGGCATGATATGGGTGGAATGAAGTGTTAAAAGGTACAGGGTCACAGCCTGTACCAAAGTCAAAATACTTAAGTGGTCCAATAAATAAATTGGTAAATTGATTTAAATGTGAAAAGGTGCTAAAAGAGTAAATTAGTAAATGTCTATCTGCAGGGAGGAGAGAAATGTGCTTTTGAGATAATTTCCCAGAAGCTTCATAAAAGGGAGTTGATTGCAGTGATTTAGTAAATAAAAAACCCCCAAAATATATAATAATCAAAAGATTTTTAAAATTATATCTCAGGCTGTTATAAAGTCCAAAGTATGTATTTTGTATCTAGAAAACCCTGGGATTAATACTTTAGTAGCCAATTTATTTTTAAAGGCTAATTTCTACAAGATGTATAGTAGAATACTTAATTAAAATACACAAATAGAGTTTAAATATCAAAAGAGCCTCTGAATAAGGACATTTTATGCCTTGCATATAAAATCTACCCTTTTGAGGTATTTCTAACCCAAATGCCACCTGATTCAACTGTATATCAAATGGTATTTTAATAATGTTACATCATTATCTTTCCACTGTTCTATACAATTAATTTCTTGTAGTGTACTTATAGCTGAAAATCAAGTATCTCCTTCATTTTTTTCAATTCACTTTTAATAGCCAAGAGTAATAATGATGTTGGGTTAACTTACCATTATGTCTTACAATTATAACTGATATACAAATATACTTCATAGAAATAGGGTAAAGGTTCCCCCGCACATGCGTGCTAGTCATTTCCAACTCTAGGGGACGGTGCTTATCTCCGTTTCAAAGCCAAAGAGCCAGCGCTTGTCCGAGGACATCTCTGTGGTCATGTGGCCGGTATGACTAGACGCCAAAGGCGCACGGAACGCTGTTGCCTTCCCATCATAGTGGTCCCTATTTTTCTACTTGCATTTTTACGTGCTTTCGAATTGCTGGGTTGGTAGAAGCTGGGACGAGTAACAGGCGCTCACTCTGTTATGCGGCACTCGGGATTCGACCCGGCAAACTGCCGACCTTCTGATCGACAAGCTCAGCGTCCTAACCCACTGAGCCACTGCGTCCCTCAGAAATAGGCTAACATGCTAATTAATCAATCATATAAAAGCATATGAAGTACCATTAAATCATCATTTACATAAAGTAGTAACATACTAAAGTAACTAGTTACTTTAGTATTTTAGTATGTTATATTTAGAAAGAATATCACACTAGATAAAAGCCAAGTTCATATACTACAATCATAGTTTTTCATAAACAATAAGGATTTCCCACTGGCTTCCTCTTTAAATTGTAATCTTGCTCACAATTTGTTCCAGAATATTTCAGCACCTCATAGCAGGTTTTATTGGTGTGCAGAAAGCTATTTCATCAGTAGGGTATCATCCAGTGTTTCTCAATCTCACCAACTTTTAAGATTGTTGGGCTTCAGCTCCCAGAATTTCCCAACTAACATGCTTGATAAAATTGATCTAGAGATTGATCTAGATTAAGAAGGCTGTCCTTTCTAACTTCTTAAACTGTTTCCTGATCCTCATTTACTTGATAGGAGTTACATGCTTAGCTGCTAATACAAGCCTTCCAGCATTGTAGATGAAGCTAGGCCATTTTGAACATAAAAGTAAAAATAACTGCACTTGGGAAATTGTTCAGAGGAAGCAAAATCCACCAGTGCCTCTTAATTTCATAGGGCTATGTAAAATATTTCAAAGAGGCAGTTTCAAAAGTCCCTAAAACCTCAAAGGTGTCCAGAAGACTTGGCCCACCTACTTCACAAAATTTCCCTTCTTAATCTCTGCATGCATATTCACATACTTTGAATGTCATGTATTTACACATAATTGGAGACCAAGTGGGGGAAGTCTTTGAAAAAAAAACCATGCTGAGGCAATTAGATCTACTTGTGTAGCGTCATGTAACAATAGGGCAGCCGGTTGACCCAAGTTCTTTGCAGCCCCATATGACTCTTAGATTGGGCTGCTGAAATTTGACAGGAAATTGCTTAAATATTGGCAATGCAGTTGTGGAATTAAAAAATAAAAACCCTAAGGATGGGCATCAGTATATAGGCCTAGGTGTCAGGTTTACACACTGCCAAGCTCATCCTTACAAAGCACCCAAATTGCTAAACATACTTCAGCCCTGCCTCTTAAAATAACATTTTGTTAGCTAGAGAGTTACTCCATGGCCAAATACAGAACATGTTGCCCATCCTCATCCACTACAATGATTAGAATAAGGCTAAGGCTGGGGAGTCCCTGGACAAATATCTAATTGGCTTAAGAATTGGACCGACCATCTTTGGCCAATTGCTCTCACATAAAACTTTTCTCACCATTTTTTTGTTAGAATAAAGTGGAAAAACTATGTATTCTATTGAGAGCCTCAGTGTCAAGATTTGATAAGAGACTAACTGTTTGTTTAGATCAGACATGTCAAACACAAGGCCCGGGGGCCAGATCAGGCCCGTAAAGTGGTTTCATGTGGCCCACGAAGCCATCCTGGAAACAGTGAGGGAACGGCCCCCACTGCCTTGGCCCTGGCCCAGAGACCCTCCTTCTGCCAGAGACCCTCAGATCTGTCCCACTCCTGCCCAGGCCTCCATAGGCACCCTTGATGCGAATGATGTAGAGCTGGCCATGCCCATCCAGTAGGCCATACGCACTCTAGCCACACCCACCCAGTAGGCCACGCCCACCCTGGCCATACCCACCCGGCCCCCTGAGGGCAACCGCAATGCTGATGCGGCCCTCTATGAAATTGAGTTTGACACCCCTGGTTTAGATAAAGACATTTTTAATGGTTGATTTATCTCATTTTCCACCAGGACATATTAGCTATCTCCCACTGTCTCCTTCAGAATTTCTTTTTATGTTTTAGACTATGTTGTGCAACAATACTCTCCATTAAATGCTCTAAAGAAAGTCTCTCCCATGGAGTCTGTGAACAAATATTCCATTTTATCTGAACTGGAACTGACATCTTAGCTAATAATTCACAATTGCTTCTTTTGTGCTTTCTCTCAGGCCTTAGTGAAAGTGAATGGAAAACTGAAGCCTATGCTGGACTCTGTGGTGGCCAACAGAAAAAAATGGGAGGAATTGCACCAGAAAAGATTGCTTTCTCAGACAACATCCAACTTAGCCATTTCTCCGGAGAGCATAAAATAAGTCTACGTCTGTTTCCTGTTGCTAGGATAAGAGTCAAAAGAAAGGTTTGTCTCATAGTATTTAATTAATAATATATATGGCAGGCAAGAACGTATGCAATCTCAGTGAAAACACTAAGGCCAGGCCTTAGCTTTTCTTACAGGCCAACACTTGGTCTGAGGGGAGAATCTACAGGGAGACAGTTGGGTTCCTGCAGTAATCTGAGTCTGGATCCTGTCAGCTTCTTTCAGCAAGTCTTAAGAAAATGGGCAAATATGGTCACAAAGGATTCATATAAGTGGAACTCATAGTTCATGAAAATTAATAAAAGGGAGCTGTGACTGATTTTAAAAAAAATACTGAAGCTTCTTCAAGAGACTCTGAAAAAAGGGATAATTTTTGTAAAAATATTTTCAGATTGCACCTTTCCAGCTTTTACTAGTATGAATGATTATTTCTGCGCTTGTGAAATCTGTCTTTTTAACCCCTTTTATGTTCTGTTTGGTTTATTCAGAGAAGCCTGCTTTATATTCTGAAGAAATATGTTTTTTACAACAAGCCTCATAGGATTAAACAGGGCTTTTAGTATTTTCTCTCTTCACTGTATTTGAGGGAGGGAAAATGAATTTATTACAGTTAAAAAGACGAACCTGCTCTGACTTCCTTGATTTCATATTAGCAACCCAATTTGAATTGCTCTGCAGGCAGAAGCTTATGTATAAAGGTAAAATTCTGCATGATTCTTTTAGAATTCTGTAATAATTTCATTTTTAAAGCTGCTTTGCACATCTAAGAAGAGAATCAGTAGTATATCAAGAAAACTGCATAACAAAAACAAAAACCTTGCCTTGGGTAGAGAACTTGCACTATAGGATATGAACGTAGCTTTCTGGTACATTTTCAGAAAATTATTATTTTTAAGTGATATGACACTAGATGATAATATGAAAAGAGCAATGACTACCTCTGCTTTTTCTAGCTATTTTCTTACACATGGTAATCTGTCTTAGCTAAGAGAAATTAAGTCACCATTGCATGTGCTCTGGTAATTATTGTTTTGCATGTTGGCAATCCTTGACTTATAAAATATCCACAGAGATGTCTGCAGTTGAAATGAACTCACTTCTGTTAATGACACATCAAATTTATTTCAGCACTGCCATGGCAAGTTACTAGATTTCTATTCCCTAATGAGGTGTGGAATTACATCGATATTCCATTCTCATTGCCAGTGTGGTCTGTAGATAAATTATGCTTGCCCCAGGAAGGATGTTGTACACATGTCCAACCACAACCCAGTCAACACTTCCTGAAAAGTTTTGTGAGCTGAGAACACCTGAGTCCAAACAATTTGGATGCCTAGCATGACAACCTGTCATATGGATTGGCATGTAGTTAGGATCACTCTGGGTTACCGGCACTTCCCAAAGTGCAGGAACAAAGGGTCTGAGGAAGATGGGTGGCTAAAATTTCTGCTACCCTTTAAACCCCTACCAAAAATCATTTAGAAGGAAAAGATCTCTAGATGCTTAGAATTCTTACAGAAGGTGTTTGTAAATTAAAAATACTACGGAGTCCCTCCCCTTTCGGAACTTAACAGAATTTAGATAGCACAAAAGGCTGGACTAGAGGGAAAGAGTGAAAAAAAAAGATCTAATGCTATCAGAAATCAGGCAAAGTCAATGTATGAGAGCAGTTGAAAGAATAATGAACAAAAGCATAGAAGAGAATCGGAATTTTATCTAGTCTTTTAACAGCAAAGAAAGATAGTTGGGATGAAGAAGCACTCTCTTTTGAACTTACAGGAATAATTTTTAGGTTAGAAGACTCCCAACTCTGCATTTGCTGTACAACTGAAATACTTGAAGTTGGTTGGAGCTTAATGGTGAAAGCTGGGTTGCTCTGAGGGATCCTTTTATCGTTTCCTTTTATCCGAACTACTTCCCGTTCAATATCCAGCAGATTCTGAACGTCATTCGGCATCTGAGAGGTTCTGTGTCGAGTGTGAAAGGAAAGGGGAGGGTTTACCTCAACTGCAACAGTAGCATTTTATTATTTAACAGAAATGAGCAGCCCAACATAGCAATTATTTTAGGGGATGTGTTCAAGCACACTACAGGTGGGATCATTTACCCAGTTTCAGCAATGGAAATGACCTACTTCTGTTAAGTGTAGCAAAATCTCTGGCTCTGCAAAGCCCTGCTACAGGGTGAGAAACCCAACGCCTTCCACAAATTGATCTTGCCGATTGAGTTGTGGTCCAAACACCTAAAGGATGCCAAATTGCTTAGCATGTTAAATGTGACTTCACATTTCTCAAGGGAAGAAAAAAAGAAGCAGATGTTCCTGAGAGCCGGATGGAAAAAAATTTAACTTGATCGTCTCTTTCACTGTGGTTTAGGACTTCCAACCTTGAACATTTCATAGACACGACAGGAAGAAAATGGTTCTGGAAAGGTTCTTTTTCATTTCCTCACTCAGGAAACCTATAGCATAGATAGGTAGCGTAATCTCTCTCTGTCTATGCCTTTTAATTCAAACCATACGTAATCTGCTAATGACTTAATTACACAATGTTCTCTTTCTATTCATATCTCATTTCACAGCTACTGGAAGTTCATTAAACGCTTGTCAAGCTGCTGAGGGAACTTTAAAACATTTTTTTCTTATTATTGGCAAACTTTATTGAGACCCTCCAAGTGAATAGAAATGAAGTCTTTTAGATAAATATATTGCTGTAGTGGAATTTTTGCAATTACACCCATCAAGATTTAGGCAGAAAACCATTTAAATGCTGTGAATAAATCACTAATTTGCTAAGGAAAAGTACAAGGAAGAGATCCAATGGCTGCTTTACAAGAGTTATATCTCAAGACAGTGACTAAGGGAAATATTTTCCTCACCGCATATGAATTACAGTGCAGATCTATTGAATAATATACAGGTAAAAACACTGAGGATAGATGTTAAAGAGGGTGAAACATGTCATTGTTTACTTTTTTAAAAGCATTCACCAAAATAGAATCTGTCACAATGCAAAGGGACTTCCAATGTGAAGAAATCTTTTCAAATATTTCTTGGTTCCAAAGATGCATACAAAAAATATATATATATTTGAAAAATGTATGCCTTTCCCACACCCTATCAGGAAACTCTATACACACATATATACATATATATGAAACTGCATAAAGAAATATGGATTCTATTTTTTTAAAGAAACTGTAAAACAGTGCATGAAATTAAAGGAGCATACTAAGAAATGTTTGTGATACCGGCCTCGCCCAGATGTGAACTATATACACAACTGAGGGAATTTCCTTTGGCCTAAACAGAGCAGATGGAATTATTTGCCTCTAAAATATGTTATTCATCTAATACAAATTTGTTGCTTTTCAGTTAAGCAAAGCTGGTATAATCATGAAAAAATGGCTTCTTTCAGACTAGGAATGATAGTAATCTTGGCACTTTGAATGCCGCAAATGCATGCTGAGCTATATTATACATATTTATTAAATTAAGAATTTCTCAAGTCATAGAACTACCTGACTCCAATAAATGCAAGATTGTCTGGAAAAACACTTCAAGTAGAATATAATTGTAATGGGAAAACTTTATACTTTTTCCTTTATAGGGAATTGAATTCTGATTCTCTTAGTAGGTACTCTAGATATCTGCCGTCTTCTACATAAATATCTAAGCACAAGATTCAAAAAAGCAGATTATCTATTATATCACCCCATTTTGAAATTGTAGTAGCATTTTGTACTTCTAGGAACACACGACAAACCATCTGAATCTTTATAATCTGATCTCTACTATACTTTATCATATTAATGACATTATTTGATGCTTTCTCCCTGGTTTTAGTTTTCTCCGTTCTGTGACATTTTCAGTCAATTATAATGCAAATGTTACCCCACTCTCAATATTTTAAATTGTTACTTGAACAAAATTCAAGATGATGGAACTTCTTAATTCTTTTTCCAGAGGGAATAAGACACGTAAGAAAATGGAAGATCTATGTTATTGTCTAAACAAATACTTGTAGTCTTTTAGCTTGTTTCTGTTATTCCTCCACTTTTCTCTTTCCCAAGTAATAAATAAAAAGGTGGGATGGCATACTTGGAATTCGTGAGACTTATTTATGTAATATGTGCTTTATGGCAAAAGACAGATACCATGATTGACTGGGGGTTGCTGGCAGCTCCATAAAGCTTTCCTGAATTTTGATACGATGCACTATGAAGTGTGACATAATTTATAGCACATAACCTCCAGCTTCCTCCAAGGTTGAGCGTTCCCTTGTTTCCTCTGCTTTTTATTGGCTTCAACACATCGTTGCCCATGGCAACAGCAGTGGCAGTGAGGGGAATGCAGAACCATTGCAAGCTGACATACACTTGAGGCCCTAACAATGTCAACCATCCATCACAGACTTATTTATAATTGCCTCCATCTATTTCCCATGTCTCGTGCTATCTTTTCTATTGTGGGTCAAAATTCAAAAACCTGCTGACTAATATTGTGGTTCCATTGCTCCCCAGCATCTCCATTCCCTTCCCCAATTTCAAACAATCTCTCCTGACCATTAACACATTTAGGCATAGAGAAGCATCTCCTTCGGTTCAAAAATTTAAAACTCTACCATGATAATGTCTTCATGGATATGGAGGTGATGGTAAATTGTTCAGTGGTCCTTGCAGAATCAACTTTTAAAGGCTCAAAGCTCCTTTTCATTTCATAGAACTAAAGAATCTCCTATTCCTTAAGTTCAATTCTGGGGAATACTTCCAGGTAGATAGCTCTTAGCATTACCTACCCCAAGACATTCGGTAATATTTTGCATCTTCTTCTAAACAGAATGCTTTGGGTTTCTAACGAAAGGGAGGCTTCTTAATGGAAATGGCCTTTCTTTGGATCCCTGTAAAACTGCTGTGGGAGGCAGAACAATTACATGAGAAAATTAAAACCATTCCGGAAATCTGAACCCCAACTTACACTGAAGTTTTTTTTCGACATGAATCCATAAATTGTTGACCATAAAAGGATGCACGTGAAATTTTACTATGAAGACTCTGGGAATTCTATGCCACATCTGGAGAACCCCAAATGGAGAAGGTTGAATTGCACTGTGTTTTACATTAGACATGGGCACTAATGTTTAAAAAGCTTTTATTTTGACGATGTACCATAATGACTTCTAAATAGAGAGGTGGATAAAATTTAACATTTTAAAACAATTTTTGAAATTTTATTCAAAAAATCCTGTAGGAAAGAGTTGTCTGAACAACTGTTGACAATATATTCTGATATTACCCCAATGCAGCCCATAAATACGTATTTGCCCATCAAAAGGAAATTGCCAGCCAAACCTACTGAGCATTCATTCCTGGAAGCAATACACTATTACCTGAAAAAGAAAATGAGAAACAGTGTACACTGAATATTCTGATAGGTTGCAATACATCCTTGGTTATGATTCAACTAAAAAAATATCCAACAAGTGTCTGATAAAAATAAATTTACCTGGCATTTTAAAAAGTCAATATAACTAGATCTTTCAATGATTTGTACATTGTAAAAATGAAAAGCCTTCAAAATATGTATGTATAATAAGTTCTGTGGAAGCTTGTAAGATTTCTTTAACAATTCACCATTATTTTATCAATCAATTTGTATCCTGTCCATTTTTCATAAAGGCAGAAAATATGAAAGCTACCATATATTTTTTTCAAAAATTCTGCAAAACAGGAGAGGTGCTTTTTGATTCAAGATCATTCATTGCGTTTTATGGTTCAAATTTTAAAGAAAGCATCCGTAGTCTAATAATTTATCCTAACACTAGTCTGTGCAAATACAACAAAAGAAATTGTATACTAATAAATTAAATAGCAGAAGATTGGGTTCTCTTTCCATATCCTACCCAACCTGAAAACCGAATTAGCCTATTTTTAATTTAAATCAGATTTTAAAAAAAATATCAATTATAATAAAGAGGGAGCTGAGTTATGTGAAAAAAAAAAGTGCATTTGAATATGCCACCGCATATTCTTTAGAGCAGGGGTCTTCAAACTTGGCCCTTTTATGACTTGTGGACTTCAACTCCCAGAATTCCTCAGCCCGCTTTGCTGGCTGAGGAATTCTGGGAGTTGAAGTCCACAAGTCATAAAAGGGCCAAGTTTGAAGACCCCTGCTTTAGAGGAAAGAGAAGTGTTCTTACAGATAACCTTAAACATGAACCACTCCTATTCGCTTTAAAAGGGAAAAAAGAGCGCGTCTTTGTTTTAGCGGGAGGCGGAAGAGACTGGACAGGAGACGAACGATCACAGAGCGGTATGAAAACGGCATCGACTTCGCTAGCGCCAAAGTCTTTTGCTCCACCCAGCAATTAAAACTACAGGCGCTTGACTCCCTTTGCAGTCCGTCCCCCTTCGAGATTTCGGAAATGGCGACTTGGGCTTCAGCTTCCGGAGAGAGAAAGAAAAAAAAATATTCAAGCCAGCTAAGCTTACGAACAGCCCCACCTTAGCTAGTCTAGGCATCCGGCCACGCCCCTCACGTAAAACGCGTGGCAAGTGCCCGCCTCCCGAGCCACTTCCAGAGAACTACATTCCCCACAATGCTTGGCGCCGAGAGAGAGGGGAGAAAAAAAGAGCCGCGCGGCTCGCGGGCTATGTAGTCCGCACGGTCAGGCCTTTGGGGTACCCATCTCTCTCTCTCTCTCTCTCTCTTTTCAGGGTCGTAGCGACCCAGCGAGAAACCAAATACGGAACGGGTCGTTTCCCCAGGGCGCTCACAAGCGCCAGGTCCGGAGGGCGGGCTCTCGGTTGCCTTCCGCTTCCGGTGGCGGCCTGCTGTTGCCAAGGCAACGTTGTCGGCAGACAGCCGGAGGCTCGGTCAGAATGGCCACCGGCATGGCCTCTATCGCCGACGGGGAGTTCACGGCGGCTATTTACGGGCTGATCCGGGCCGGCCGTTTTGCAGAGGCGGTGGGTATCTTGAGTTGCGAGTTGCAAAAGAGCTGCCGCACGCGGGCCGGCCTCTCGCTCCTCGGCTACTGCTACTACCAGCTGCAGGATTTCGCGGCGGCGGCGGAGTGCTACGAGCAGCTGGGGCTCCTGCACCCCGAGCTCCACGAGTACCGGCTGTACCACGCGCAGGCGCTCTACAAGGCCGGGCTCTACGGCGAGGCCCTGCGCGCCACCGCCCCGCTGCTCGACGTGGCGGCCTTCCAAAGCCGAGCGCTGCGCCTGCAGGCGGCGGCCCACTACGCCCAGGGCGACCTCTCCAGCGCCAAGGCTCTGGTGGAGCTGCAGCTGGCGGCCGCCGCCGAAGGCAGCCCCGGCGCCCCCTCCGAGGACCCCTCCGAGCTGCCCGAGGCGGAGGTGAACATGGGCTGCCTCCTCTACCGCGAAGGGCAGCACGAGGAAGCCTGCAGCAAGTTCGCCTCTGCCATGCAAGTGCTGGGCTACTGCCCAGAGCTGTCCTACAACATGGCCCTGTGCTGCTACGCCGCTAAGCAGTACGCCCCTGCTCTGAAGCATATCGCGGACATCATTGAGCGGGGCATGCAGCAGCATCCGGAGCTGAGTGTGGGGACCAATACAGAAGGCCTCGATGTCCGCAGTGTGGGCAATACGTTGCTCTTGCATCGGACGGCCCTGGTGGAGGCCTTCAATCTCAAAGCTGCCATTGAATACCAGCTGTGCAACCTTCAGGCGGCTCAGGAGGCCCTTACAGATATGCCCCCTCGGTCTGAGGAGGAGCTGGACCCGGTCACTTTGCACAACCAGGCTCTCATGAACATGGACGGGAGAGCCACAGAAGGCTTTGAGAAACTTCAGTTCCTTTTGCAGCAGAACCCTTGCCCACCAGAGACATTTGGGAATTTGCTGCTTCTGTACTGCAAGTATCAATACTATGACCTGGCTGCAGATGTGCTGGCTGAGAATGCTCACTTGACCTACAAACTTCTCACTCCTTATTTGTACAACTACTTGGATGCTATGATCACCTGCCAAACGGCCCCTGATGAGGCATTTCATAAGCTTGATGAGCTGGCAGGGGCCCTAACTGAGCAGCTCAGAAAACTGACGAAGGAGGTGCAGGAGTCTAGGAAAAATCGAGATGATGAGGCTCTAAGGAAAGCTGTGAATGAGTATGATGAAACACTGGAGAAATATGTTCCTGTCTTTATGGCCCAGGCCAAAATTTATTGGGACATGGAGAACTATCCCATGCTGGAAAAAATGTTCCATAAGTCAGTAGACTTCTGCAAGGATCATGAAGTGTGGAAACTTAATGTGGCTCATGTACTATTCATGCAAGAGAACAAATACAAAGAGGCAATTGGTTTTTATGAGCCCATTGTAAAAAAACACTATGACAACATTCTTCAAGTTAGTGCCATTGTCTTGGCTAACCTATGCGTTTCTTACATTATGACTAGTCAAAATGAAGAAGCAGAGGAGCTGATGAGAAAGATTGAAAAAGAAGAGGAACAGCTTTCTTACCATGAACCTGAAAAAAAGATCTACCATCTCTGTATTGTCAATCTAGTTATTGGGACTCTCTACTGTGCCAAAGGAAATTTTGACTTTGGCATTTCTAGAGTAATTAAGAGCTTAGAACCATATAACAAAAAGTTGGGCACAGATACTTGGTATTATGCCAAAAGATGTTTCTTGTCATTGCTAGAAAATATGTGTAAGCACGTGATCATGGTGCGTGACAGTGTCATCCAAGAATGCATCCAGTTTCTTGAGCACTGTGAAGTTTATGGCCGAAATATCCCTGCAGTAATAGAACAACCACTTGAGGAAGAGAAGATGCACAGTGGGAAGAACACGGTTACCTATGAAGCCAGGCAGTTGAGAGCACTGATGTATGAAGTTATTGGGTGGAATAAATAACTGCCATAGTATATATATTCAAAATGACCCAAGTCCAAAGATCAGTGAAAAGTGATGATGTAGTACCGTTGTGTTGTAAAAGTTTCACAGGAATTTGAATTCACTTGGAATTATAGGGCAGCACTTTCTACCCTTTAAAAACTTATTTTTATTAAAAGAGCTTCCTCATCAAATGTATAATACATTTAACAGAAGAACTGATTTATAAATTTGGAGTGTTCTGCTGTCCAATTAATAAGTAGCACTATAGAATGATTGTATTATGAGGGGTGGAGGAGGAGTGTGTGTGTGTGTGTATACATATGTATACATACACACACACACACACACACACACTTTATTTTTCCAGAAGTTATTTGACTACAATATTTCATTTAATCCAGGCTTATAAGCAGCTTTTTGAAAATACCAAAAATACCTTTCAAATTAGTATTCTTTGGAAGTTGAAACTCAACGTTAAGTCAACTACTAAATTTAGTAAGGGCAGAAAATTATCTTTGAATGATGTCACGCTTTTGAACAGTTTAACTTTTAATGTATGTATATTAATGCTTTCATGGTAATGGGAGCTTTGGATAAGTGGGCATTCAAGTCCTAGTTTAAAGCAATAAAAAGGTCTTTTTAAATAAAGTAACATTTAAATTTTACCAATACAAACATGGAACATACATTTTTTCCACAATACTCTGTACTGTTCAATGGAAGCTGATCATGTGTGCAGGGCAAGTAAAAACTGATGCAGGAAGTACTAAGTAACTGCATTTATTTACAAATAATTTTCCTTCCAAATTTACTGACACGCTATTTGCTGCTACATGTATCAGATAGCCTAGCATGGCTCTTTTTTTTTAAATCCCATTTATATCCCGCCCTTCTCCGAAGACTCAGGGCGGCTTACAATCTAAGCACAAATCAATGTGCTTAGCAATAGCCTTCATTCTATGCATATGCCTGCTTATTAGGGCTTCCCCCCCCCCAAGCGGCATTATTACAAAGTCAGCTTATTGCCCCCAACAATCTGGGTCCTCATTTTACCTACCTCGGAAGGATGGAAGGCTGAGTCAACCTTGAGCCTGGTGGGACTCGAACCTGCACTAATTGCAGGCAGCTGGTGTTACTTAAGGAGGCATTAGCCCACTGCTCCACCAAGGCTCTTTGTACATTTGAAGGCAATGTAGTAGTTAGTTGCTCTTCCTTTCTTTAAGAGGTAGAAATATTTACTACTTATTGCAGTTATGAAGTTTACCATATCCCTAGAGACCATGCCAAGCCTACATAATTTCTCATAAGGTTCAGCCTGTGTCTTCTATCTTTTCAAGATTACAGGTATGATTAAAGTCCAACCCTATAATGTCAGTATAAATTTCTCCTTTTCCTTCCTTTCCCAGATGAAAAGTTCTAAAGAACTCAAAACAACTATGCACCATTTTGCCAGACTAAATAAAAATTATTAGTACTATGGATTTTGTATTTTACTTTAGTCAGTCAAATTCAAGACAAAGCTGAACATTATTACCATTGTACAACAGCTTGGAAATTGCCCTGATCATACAACATGCTAAACATGTCTTAGTATATCTGTAGTCAAAGCTCTTTAACAGTGAATGTGCCCCAAATGACACAGTAAACTGGTTACCTCTGACTTACTGATCTCTTTCTCTTTTGAACGATATTCCAGCAACCTTTGAGCATGTAGCTAGCATGTATATGATGTTTGAGTGGACACTGGACTGATAAAAGCAAATAAGTGATAACACATCACGGTTGAGTGTATGTTTATAACATCCCTCAACCGGCCTGTAACCTACAAGCTGTATTTGTAGGATAACCTCAGTCCAGTAATGATGAAACTTAGAGGTAACATGGAGTAAGTCATTGTGAAATCATTATACGTTGGAAGCCAATAGACATAAGAGTATTTAATTGGTGCCAACATCATTTGAATCCATCCTATTTTAAATGTTTGCACAATTTCAGGAAACGTCTCATGGAATCTAACTTTATACAGAAGAGAGCAATAGGAAGTAAATCATGTTTAAAATTTACAGGGGAATTGTATATTGTTCAATGTAAACAGAGTGACCTTTATTGAAAGTTTTAAAAAGTCATTTGACACTGTAGGGGACAGAGTGCAAGCTGTGGGCAATGATACAAGGAGATAGAAGAGCTTTGCTTAATATTCACTGAGTGCTTTCTGTAAAAGTTGATGGGCATTTAAAAAAATCCTGGGCATATTTGTGTGGGTTCAGATGTTGAAATTTCTCGAAGCAATCTAATGCACAGTAAAGATATCTTTATTATGTTATCCATGACAGATTTGGCTATGATGGTCATTGGCTCTGGACATTTCCATTTTAAGATCATCTTTAATAATTCCGTGGCCAGTATTATCTATTGGTATCTAATGCCCTCATCCAAGTTTTTAATGCAAGGAGCCAAAGTATTGAAGGCCGTAAAAGGAAACTGCCGAGAGAAGGATATTTTCAGACTTCGTGTCTCCATCATCCCTTCTGAACTGCACTGCATGTTTAAACTGCAGAAAGAAACACTTTATTCCTCTAACCTCTATTGTTGCTCAACTTCATCTTGATACTGATTCAGCAGCATCTGCAAAGGTGTCATGCCCCCATGTATCAAGCTCCACCCTTGGGGGTATCGCATTTGATGGCACAACATAAATACAAAAGGGTCAGGGCTTGCACGGCAATACCGTGATGCTGCTTTCATCATTCTGAACCACCTTTGTCCTCTCTGGGGGATGCTGCATTGTTAGAAATAGATTGAAGAGTAGCATATAAAACAATTGCAAACACAGACGGTGTAAACTTATATTGCAATCTTACATTCACCTATTCAAAGGGCACATGGTGTGTATATAGAAACTTCACAGAGTGCAATCCTACTCCAGAAATGGTAATCTAGTATCCACCAAATGTTATTGGAGTTCAATTTCTATTAGATCCAAGTACAATAGATAATCAGGCTAATGAGAAAGGTCCTAGGTTCCTAACCTTAGTATACACATCGGGCTAGAAGTAAATCCCATTCCTTAATTGGATTTATTTTTAGTAGCCATGTCTAGGGGTGTCCTGAAATAATAGTTTCAATAAAACATGCATTTTTCCTGGATAATTAAAATAATCCAAACAGCAAATGAAATACCATATTTTTATTAATTTTCTTAGGTATATTACATTATTCTCTATGGGATGTATATGAAAGTAACTCCAATTAACTGAATGACCTAAAATTGCTACAGAACATTCATAGGTGGCAATAAAATTAATGCTGACATAAATAGATGGTTAAAATGCCAATGGGTTTCGGATGATACATATGAAAATTGTTAAATTTTATTATTATAAATGTATATTATTGCATTATTATACTTCATTGTACTGTATATGTTGTAAACCAGTTAAACTGAGGCAGAGTATGGATTTCATCCATACATTATTGCTTTAAGATGATTTTATATGTATGTATTATGTATGTATATACGTATGTACAATATATATCTCTTAAGATTTTCTGTATCTATGCTTTTCTTGGTTTCATGAATTTCAGCTTTATCACCATATTTTTACTTCTATTTTTCTGCTGAATACATGCAATAAAATTCCCAAGTCATGGGCACAACTTATATACCGGTAATAACTTTCAATTGTCTGATACTTTGGCAGTTGTGTTTTCAATATTTAAAGCTGCCAGTTGTTGGAGGAAAAGTGTAATTTTGATTCTCATTCTCATCATAAATTTGGAAGAATCTTAGACTGAAAATTGTAGGTAAATCTTTCTTCCTCTCATTCTCTTGACATGTATGGATTAAAAGATGAATGGGGAATGTTCTATAGCTTGAAATCTAAATGTGAAAACAGTATACTGTACTTCTGAATGCTGGATGAGGAAGACAAACTAATAGTATTTTATTACCTTCACATCTCTTTTAAACTCCTTGATGGCATCTACTTCCAAAAGCAGATGTGAAACCATAAGCAGTTTACTCAAAAGTCAGAACTGAATACTACACAACAAGGGATCCATGGATCTTGAACATCAAAGCATTCTTTCAACCTTATATTTGCTTATATCATCCATTGTATAGAAGGCAAACCAATAAGCCAATGGTTCAGAACCACATGCTGGATACACAGCAGGGATGGCTTGAGCACTGTTTGCTTTTTCATTCTCTCCCCCCCCCCCTTAAATGTATTCCTGGCCCTCTTTAAGCCTGCCTCCATCACTCTATCCTCCATCAATCCAAATTGGGATAGCACATTTCTTTCAGGTCAGACGAAGCAGGAAGTCAACACTGCAAATCCTAAGAGGGCTGTGGTGATGGATCGGTCATGTTATGGCTTAGAAAACTTCTAAAAGAAAATATTTGAAAAGTCACCTGATTCCACGTATCCCTTGCTGGCCGCAGAGAGGTTATGTGAATAGTAAAGAGAGGTCAGAAAACTCTCATGCAAATCCACAGCATCACCTCTTTGCTGTAAGAGAGGGACATTTAGAATTTGATTTAAATGCCATTGTAAAAACGATCAAACAAGAGGTGCCATCCTCAGTTTTTCCTTCAACCTTTACTAAGTAAAAGAATACCACCATCTTTTTGATCTGACATTTCCTAGGTATCATACTTGGTATCACTGAAGTAGCATAGAGATGGGCAGAACCTAAACTTTCTTCTCATCGCATTGAGTAGCAAGGCACTTATGGTAAGAAAGAGCATTTCCAAAGACCTCTCATTCATGGCATGTCTTTACAGGAGTGTATGTTACAAAATGTGATGTGTGTGTGTGTACCTTTGAGTCAATTTTGACTCCTGGCAATGCCTGGACTAATCCCTGCAGTTTTCTTGGCAAGCTTTTTTTGAAAGTGGCTCGCCTTGCCTGCTTCCTGGAAACGAGAGAGAACGGCTGGCCCAAGTTCAACCCATCTGGCTTAGTGTCTAAGGCGAGACTAGAACTCACAGTCTCCCTGTTTCTGGACAAATGTCTTAATCACTATCCCAAACTAGCTCTCTTCCATATGTTGCACAATAGATGGACTGTATAATAATATAGAAAGGATTTATACATGAAACCCGGCTTGGTCTAGTGCAGGGGCCAGCAACCTGAAACAGTGAAAGAGCCACTCGGAACCGGTTCCCTCACAAAAGGAAAAACTGGGAGCTGCAAAAAATGTGTGCGCATGCGTGTACATGCGCAGAACAAGGTTTGACTGAAGTGTGGAGCCAAGGCGAGATATGCACCTACCCTGCATATTTGAATTGATTGGTTAAACTTTTTTAGTCCCACTTTTTTTTTTTTGGACTACACATAGCAGAAGACTGGGAGCCGCAGGAGATGGCTGAAAGAGCCGCATGCGGCTCCGGAGCCACAGGTTGCAGACCTGTGGTCTAGTGGATCAGGCACCAGGCTAGAAAGCAGGAGATTGAAAATTCAAGTCTTGCCTTAGCCATGAAAGCCAGTTGAGTGAGTTTGGGCAGTCACTCTCTCTCAACTCAACCCACCTCACAAGGTGGTTGTTGTTGCAGAGAAAATAGGAGGAGGAAGGTATGTTGGATATGTTCGCTGCCTTGAATTATTTGTAAAAGTAATAGAGGCAGGATATAAATAAATAAAAATAAAATGTGTATTACCTGGCTTCATGCCACCAAAGGTTTTTGCCTCATTTTTAATGCCCCATTGTATTCTACTATCCTTGAATGAATAGTACATTCAATACTTGGATCAAGATCTGGGTTAGAGTCTTTTTTCTGTATTTAAGTATAACTGAGAAATGTAAACAGGACATTAAAATAACAAAAACAAGAATAACATATCCAAGTTACATTATTTCAAATCCAGGTTGCTGTAAGCCACAGGTCTGCAACCTGCGGCTCCGGGGCCGCATGCGGCTCTTTCAGCCGTCTCCTGCGGCTCCCAGTCCTCTGCCATGTGCAGTCCAAAAAAAAAAGTGGGACTAAAAAAGTTCAACCAATCAATTCAAATATGCAGGGTAGGTGCATATCTCGCCTTGGCTCCACTCTTCAGTCAAACCCTGTTCTGCGCATGTGCGCATGTACGCGCAAGTGCACACATTTTTTTGCGGCTCCCATTTTTTCCTTTTGTGAGGGAACTGGTTCTGAGTGGCTCTTTCACTGTTTCAGGTTGCTGACCCCTGCTGTAAGCCAAACTACAAATATGTAAAGAAAAATCAATTTAGCAATTCAAACCATGAAAACCAGCAAATTAAAGACTTCAACCAATGTAAAACAGCATGTTAAAAGCAGGAGCATGTGCAGAGAGGATCAGCAATATCAAAATGGCAGACATGAACAGGCAAGCAAAGCCTTGCCCTTTTTAACGCGTGGCACACATCACTCGCATGTAAAAACAAAAGGGTAGGAATTTCAACTGCATAGTCACATGTGCCATTTTAACATCAACCCCACCTGCAGATGCCATGGTTTTAAACCAATCCTTAACCCATAACTGCAACAGCAGTAATAATTTAATCAAATATTTTCCCTTGGCCTAAACAGAAAGTGATGGTGCCAATATTTGTTTTAAAAATTACATTTATTCAGGAAACATGTTTAAGGAACATCAAAATAATCTGCATCCTTTCTAGTTCTAAATCTCTGTTCATTCAAAGAAAACCATGGACAATATTTAGCAGCTGCATTCATACAATGTGTTAAGTAGGGTGTTAACCTTGGTTAGTTTTATGAACTAGATATATGAACCAAGCCCATTTGCTTAGCTATTGGTTCAGGTTATTGTGCAAAGCCACAATGTGGGTTAATTCAGTAGCCAAATGAAGTATGTATGTTGTGTGATATTTTTAATGTAATTTTTATTGAGGTTTTTCAAGAAAGTAAAAACACACATTTTAAATTAAAGAGAAGAAAAATAGAAAAAAGTGGATTT
Source organism: Vipera berus (assembly GCF_964194415.1). Classification (NCBI taxonomy): domain Eukaryota; kingdom Metazoa; phylum Chordata; class Lepidosauria; order Squamata; family Viperidae; genus Vipera; species Vipera berus. The sequence goes on along the minus strand of NC_138202.1, from coordinate 162,617,013 downwards.
TTTTTAAAAAAAAGAAATTGAAAAGAAGGAAAAAATAAAGAAATAATAAATGACTTCCGGTCTCAACAGCAGTTTTAAGTACACTTATATTTTACCTTCTATCTCTGAGGTTACATCAAATTTTCCTTCTTTCCATTGTCTACCATTTATAATCATCAATTGATAAATCACCAATTCATTTTTTTCTTCTTTTTTCAGCAAAAAGTCCATAAGGGGTCTCTAATCACAAATAAATGTGAACAAAACTAAGCACTACCCCAGAATAACTTGTTTAAGATGGGCATGCACGCAAATTGAATGAATAAATGAGTAAATAAATAAAGTAGTTGATCTTTCTCTAAACAAGCAAGTTAATTTTGCCCTTGCATATTGTGTGACATTGCAACAATTTGTGATTTTTGAGAATTCTGTGAATAAAGCTGTTCTTGCAATTGGCTTTGTAGAAAATTCACGAGGAACATTGGGATCTCTCTCTCTCTCCCTCCCTCCCTCCCTCCCTCTCCCTCTCTTTTTCTGTGGTTGTGTTTGTGTGTTTGTGTGAAGAGATGCTAACATACTCAGATATGGGTGGAGATAACTCTTCCCCGCTCCAAGTCTTTTGCTGAAGCAATAGATGTGCTGTGAAGAGGCTGTGACTGCTCTCTGCAAAGAATCCTACAGCATTCTGAGTTTCCATAGAAACCAGATGACGAATGGGAATCTGTTAGCACATTAATTCTATAAATTCACTGCATTATCTCCTCATCCTATGGATATAATGCAGTGGAATAGATAGAAATCATGGTGAGGAGAAATTTTGGCCCTCTTCCACTGGTGCATTGGTAGTAGCCAGTCTTGGAAAGGGATATCTCAACATAAGATATCCCTCAGCTACCTCAGGGTTAGACTATTGCATGGTTAGACTTTGGGCTGCCCCTAAAGCAGTGGTGGGATTCAAATATGTGAACAACCGGTTCTCTGTGTGGATGCCACTTCCGGTAGTCCATTCTGGGCCTGGGCAACAAAAAATTAGCTACTGGTTCTGCTGAACTGGTGAAAAACTGGCTGAATCCAACTGCTGCCCTAAAGATCACTCAGAATGGCAACTGCTTGTCTGCTTAGTAATAAGTGAGAGCCGATATAACCATCTTATACCTCTAATTGTGACGGCCCTATTCACTACCAGTTTGGTTCTATATGTAATTTAAGATGCTGGTTATTACCTGTAAAGCCTATAAATCTATAAATCACTTTAAAATAATTTACACTCCATGTAGAATCTGCCTCCCAAATGTTATTACTGAACAATTTTTATGTTTTGTTCAGGGTTACAACTGACTTTGGTGAGCACATATTAAATGCAAGAAACATGTTGAAAGTAAGTCGCCAGTTTAAATGGGTTGCAAAGTTGAAACTCTATTCTAGTCACTTCCAACTCTTATAATATGATGTGACAAGCATCTTTCATTGGTTTCAAGGGGTCTTCAGCTACTGCTGGGAGATTTTTTTATTGCTATCCTCCCGATCTAGCTCAGCTCTTCCAAATATATCAGTAAGTATATTCACTGGGAATTAGCATACCTACCTTGATCGTTCAGAGTTTATGTTACGGAGAAAGAAAAAGATGAAACTTTGCCTTTCTGTATGCTTCAATATCTGAACAGGGCCCAACTCTATGGAATCATGCTGTTAAGCCTAAAGCATGATGCATTGGTTTGGTTTCTGGAGCTGAGGGAGGGAGGGGGCAAACAAATTTGAAACCATTCATTTCTTGAAATCATCAGAGTTCATATCCTGTTCCCTCTGCCCTTCCACAGAGGCTCTCTGAGGGGAAAAGAAATCTATTAACCTGTATTTTGTTCTGCAACTCCAGGGACCTTTAAAACTCCTTCCTCTGATTCCTCACCACAGTAGTAATCATGTGAGGTGTTGAGAGAAACTGACCGGCCCAAAGTCATCAATTAATTGAATTGAATTGGTCCCTGGTCTCTTTAGTCCGAGTTCAATAACCTGAAATTACACTGCCTAGGAAGAGAGGGTAGGAAGAGAGGAAGTCAATGCCGTTTCTTAGTAAGGATAAAGCTATAGTGAAGGGACGGAGTGTGTAAAAGGGGAGAGAGAGCCTTGGCAAGGGAGCATACACAGCTAGGAGTATGTCTGCGAATCCTGGAGGGCAGTAGGACTTATGCCAGCATTTATCCAGAGTTTGGTTGTCTTGGAAAGAGAACACTGATGGGGGAAGGGGGATGTTGTGCAATATAATTTTTTTTTATTTGTTGGTTTTTCAGGATTTATAAGTTGGCTGTAGACAGTTTACAGTTATCACAGCCAGTTTAACAAAGCCATTTTGATTCTAGTGTTTAAGGCACATCAAGCTGGAAAGGGAGAAACTGGGAGTTCTAGTCTTGCCTTAGGCATGAGAGCCAGCTGGATGACCTTAGGCCAGTCCCTCTCCCTCAGCCCAGCCCACTCTGCAGAGTTGTTGGGAGGAGTAAGATATGTGGGATACATCCGCCACCTGGAGTTATCTGTAAAAAACAATAAAGGGAGGATATAAATAAATAGCAACCAAAAACAAAGTGTAAAATTATATACCTATATATATATATATATATATATATATATATATATATATATATATATATATTTGTTTTCTGAGGTTTTCGCGGGTGTCTGTATGTGGACCTTTGGTCATTCGGGTTTTTTCCCGCGTAGAAATGAAGGTGTAGGCGCAACGTTTCGACGGAATCCCATCCGTCATCATCAGGCTGGTGGCCCAGAAGAAGGAAGCAGAAGCCACCAGCCTGATGATGACGGATGGGATTCCGTCGAAACGTTGCGCCTACACCTTCATTTCTACGCGGGGAAAAACCCAAATGACCAAAGGTCCATATATATATATATATATATATATATATATATATATATATATATATATATATATAGGGACGCGGTGGCTCAGTGGGTTAGGACGCTGAGCTTGTCGATCAGAAGGTCGGCAGTTTGGCGGGTCGAATCCCGAGTGCCGCGTAACAGAGTGAGCGCCTGTTACTCGTCCCAGCTTCTGCCAACCTAGCAGTTCGAAAGCACGTAAAAATGCAAGTAGAAAAATAGGGACCACTCCGGTGGGAAGGTAACAGCGTTCCGTGTGCCTTTGGCGTCTAGTCATGCCGGCCACATGACCACGGAGACGTCCTCGGACAAGCGCTGGCTCTTCGGCTTTGAAACGGAGATGAGCACCGGCCCCTAGAGTTGGAAACGACTAGCACGCATGTGCAGGGGAACCTTTACCTTTACCTATATATATATATATATATATATATATATATATATATATATATATATATATATATATATATATATATATCTGCCAAACTAAGCATCACGCAAAGAATAGCAGTGGTGACATGAACATTTATCTGTGTACGGCTCCCGCCACTCTTTGCCAGTGAAACACATTTTGGTCTGTGCTTTGGTGGTCACTGCATTTACTTTATGTGGTCACTTGATGTTGTGCCTGTCAACATTAGGAGAAACGTGTAGCTATAAAGAAACTAGTTTTTCTAGCATAAAGTGAGTATGGCCGATTGTTATAGAAATGCAATCAAATTGAGAAGAAAAATGCTTGGCTTCCTTTTATTTATTCACTCACTGCTCTTGCAAAAGAGCAAATGAACCTAGCAGCAAGATACCCAATGAAGGAATGAATAAAGGTTATAGCAAACTAACTGCAAATTTGTCATTAATTGACATTGACTCGGCATTTGTGAGTATGGACTTTTCGGTTACTTCTGCGCAGCCCCTACGAAAGAGCCCCAATTGTTCAGATGTGGCTTGGTTAGTGACCTCAGCCTGAACATGTTGACTCTGTGCTTTGTTTCTTTTTCTATTTAATTCAGGGTGGCTCACAGGGCCAAGGGTCAGTTCCTGACCTGATTTACACCACAAAAGCAATGGGGGGGTGGGTTATGTGATCTTGACAGCATGATATGGGGGTCAGGAATGTTGGGGCAATTAATCATGGCGTTGGAAGAGACTTTCAGGGTCACCTCCGGATAGCCTCTGTTGCACAGCTTCAGCTTTTCATGACTCCACAAATGCTGAACACTGGAATTCCTTGCATGGATATTGTTGATCATCTCCGTTCTTATCTGCTACTCACCAGCCTAGTTATGACACCCTTGTGAGGCAGGGAAGCTTTCACCTGAGACAAATGGTAGCCAGTCTAGAGTACCATAAAAACAGTATGACCCCACTGGAAGCCTCTAAGAGCGTTTGTTTTTTTTTTGTTTAAATCTTTGTAACCCATTTTTTTTTTTAGATTATGCAGCAACATCTCCAAGAAGTATTGGGACAGGAGGAGGAGGAGGAGATTTTATTTGTTCACAACGGGCCCAGATGATCTTGTCTTAACTTAATTCATCCTTCCCTCTATTTCCTCTCTAGCCTTCTTTTCTCCTTTTGTGAGATAAATCCTAGCCTTCTGCACAGGTTGTAAAAGGTGTGGCTTATTTTAATCGGATCAGAGACAGTTTCTATTCCTGGTGTTTCCTATTTATATACCTTCTGTTTGGGTTTATCAGCCTTCGCACTTAATATATAAGGAGATCCTTTCCTGGTCTTTCTGTTGCTTTTCTTAGCAACTGGAAATGACTCGATACATATGTTGGGCAAAGCATTCTCCAAACTAGCAAATGTTTTCTTGACTGGACATAGACTGTATTCAAAGAAAACAGTTACATGCCTATTTTTCTTCAAGCCATCATGGTCCAGTCATCCATTCAGTATTTGACTCAAATTTCTGTTTTTGCTGTTTACGCTTTGATGATCTACTGCTTCTAAGGTAAATATCCTAAACCTTTGCAATGTTCCTTGACACACACACACCCCCGTACGGTGCCTCTTTGCTAATTTGTTAAAGATTTCTGCAACCATGGACTGTGGAAAAGAATCTGACACAACTGTAAATGTCACAAGGAGTTACTGGTATTTATATATTAAAAAACCCTCTTTTTACTAGTTAACGTTCTTTAGAGTGTATGTACCACATCCCTTAGAGTTCAGCTCATTCTCTGCAGTTGAAAGGTTCCAGCTCATAGCCAGATTGAGAAAGTTCATCCTGCTAGAAATGGTCGCATTTACAGCTTGATGAATACAGCAAATCACTTTTAGGAGAATATGAAAAAAAAAATTTTTTAAAAATGAGGGCAGTCAATCAAGGTAGGCTGTTGAACATGTGCTCTTCAATAAAAGACAGCTTTCCCAATGGAGTACAAGATATCCCTTTAATCTGGATGGGTTATCAGCAAGGGTTAGGGCAGTTTTAATTCTTGGTCTCCTGCTGCATAGACTAATCTTGTCATAATTGCCATTTGGGTAGTTAAAAAAGTTCCCACTGAAATTTCAAACCTTGTCTTTAGTTCCATGCCTTCAGCCCTTTTTCAAAACCTTTCTGTTGTAATTGGGTTTTAAAAAAATAAACATTCAGATTTTCTTCAACTAGATACTTTGCATTACAGAACTCTTCTAGGAACATGCAGATTCCTTGACTATTGGTGTAGCTCAGGCGCTAACAATAGGTAAGTTTGGCATTCTGTGTGAGATCCTGGAATAGGATTCCTCAAATAACACGAGACTTAACATTTTGCAAGATCTCACAGAATTTGCGTAAGAAGACACTGTCATTGGCCCAAGTCTGCAAAGTTGCAAAAAAACTTTTGACCAGCTACCCATAGCTATAGTACAAGCTAAGTTTCTCTTCCTGTCCTACTGTATTACTTAAAGAAATGTTATTTCTAATGTGCCTGTTTAATGTTAGATCTTTATGTGCTACCCTAACACTTGTGCCATCCAGTTAAACCTGTAAGCAAATTCTGTTTAAGTGCATTGACATGAATCTATTACAAAACTGAAGCTGAAGTTCTATTTATGCAGTTTAAACTCAAATTCATATTTGCAAAATCACTCAGCCTGCTACTTTAGGAAGACAGTAGAATGCACTTTTCTTTGGTGATATCTGATACCTGATATCTGACATCTTTGGTGACTGATTTTAATCAACCCAAAGAATAAGCCAGAAAAAAGAGTGCCAAATAGAACACACCCACCCAAAGAACAGCCCTGCCAAATATTATCTCCCAGATTTGTCATAATGAGCTGTTGATCTTTGGAGGAAGCCCCCTCCCAGAAGCAATACAGGGTGACTAGACTCTCCATTGGAGGACAGTAGAAAGAAAGATTGACCAGTGGACAGCAGGATTGCATGGTTCAAAACAATCAAAGGCTTTGGTGCACCAAATGGACCATCAGAGGTGTCAGCATTCACAATGCCCAGGAGATGGGGGTAAGAGTGAGGGAGACACCACTTTGGACCCTTCCAGAATGAAGGGATGGAGACTGGAGTCCCTCTGATTAGGCAATAGGGGCCCAAGATGGTGATTGGGCCTGGCAATAATTGCCTTAAATGCTGGTGCAGAGAGTACTGTGTCAATTCAGTTATGATCCTCCTAGTTCTGCTTAAACCAATTTCTGACCACCTCCTGATCTAATTTCATCTGAGCATTTACTTTCTAGAAATATTTTTAATGATAAATATGCCTCTGAGATACCTACCTACTGATTCTGTCTTCTAATGCCAAGAGAGAGGAAGTCTCCTCTATGTTCCATGAGCTGGGTTTTCAGACATTTGAAGACTACTAGGGTACTATATCTCTATCTTCTCTATTTTACAACCAACTTTTTTCCTAATAGGTTTTCTGAGAAAGTTAAGGTTTTTGCAGCCATATTTGCTCTATGTTTTCTTTTATTTTTTTTCACCCTTTTCTTCTCTATTACTTAGTTTATAATGCTGTAGCATTATTGCTGGGAAGAATTGCAGCAGTGAAAATGAACGTCCTGCCTAAATTTTTATTTTTATTTCAAATGATACCGGTCCTTAAAAAAGATTCTAATTTGGAAGAATGGCAACGGGGTATCAATAAATTTGTGTGGGCAGGGAAAAGGCCACGAGTTAAACTTAAGATTATGCAGGATACTCGTGAAAGAGGTGGTCTTAAAATGCCCAATCTTAAATTATATTATGAAGCTGCTGCGTTATCAGGAATAAGTGATTGGATTAACTTGACACAAGGGAGATTATTAAATCTTGAGGGCCATGACTTGTTATTTGGCTGGCATGCATATTTGTTGTATGATAAGAAGGTAGATAATGTGTTTAAAGTGCATATTTTAAGACAGGCATTGTTGAGAGTTTGGAAGAAGTATAGACATAAGTTAGACTACAAGATGCCATTGTGGGCAATCCCAAAACATGCAATAGAAAACATAAATGTAGGTTTCAAACATGATGTGACTACGTATAAGGAGATTTTAAGCTTGGAAAGAAACGTCTGGTGTTTGAAGCCGTACAATCTCTTGTGAGATGAGAAGATCGTTCAAACTTGGTTTCAATATACTCAGTTACGGGCCAGGTGGAAAGAAGATCAGAAAATGGTTTTTTCAATGACCGATGAAAATTGGATAAAGCAAATTAGAAACCAGGGTCCAGCACATATCAAACGGATATATCTTGCATTGATAGAAATTGACTCAGAAACAGAACTTGTTAAAGATTGTATGATAAAATGGGCTCAGAATATTCAAGAAGTTATTACAATGGACACGTGGGAAAAGATCTGGGTGAGGAACGTAAAATTTACGCAAGCCCAAAACCTAAGAGAGAACTTTTATAAAATGTTTTATAGATGGCATTTAGATCCAAAAAAGCTTGCAAGTATGTATCCGAATTATCAGCCTAAATGCTGGAGGTGTGGTGGCGAAGATGCAACGTATTTTCATATATGGTGGACCTGCAAAAAGGTTAAGGCTTTTTGGATTAAAATTTGGTGGAATATGCAGAAGATCTTTAAGAAAAGGATAAAGTTTTGTCCGCAATTGTTTTTGTTGGGCATAACTACAGAAGCTACTGTTGTGGACGTTAAGTTGATGCTGAATTTAATTACAGCAGCAAGACTTTTAATAGGTCAATATTGGAAAAAGGAGGATCTGCCGACTATAGAAGAATGGACTCTAAAAGTTTCTGACCTGGCAGAAATGGCAAAGATTTCGGCTTACCTGAAAGATCATTCGCAAGAACGTTATATTATGGAGTGGAAAAAGTGGATTGATTATATCCAGAACAAATATGGGACTAAGAAATTTCATTTAGCATTTGAGTAAGTTTCCTTTTCTGTTCTCTTTTCTTTTTATATGTAATATTAATATTGCTTGTAATCATTTTATATGAGCTAGAGGGTGATAGAATTAATAGTTTATTGTTGTTAGCATATGGATGCTTATGATTGTTCTTTGTTTTTATACCCTGTATTTAGCTCTGGGAAGTCGGGGTGGGGGGGGTGGGGGGAGGGGGGAATGGGTGGGAGGGATAGGGAGGGTTAGGTAGGGGTGGGGGGAGGGGGGATTGTTAAAGTTAAAATGTACTGTAAAACTTTTCAATAAAAAAAAAATGCTGTAGCCAGGGAATTTTTCAAAAATCTTAATAGGGACATGTGGGTATTTTGTGCCAAGTGAATTTAGTAAACTCAGATTAAATGAAAACAAAAAAAAGCAACACCATTTCTCTTCCATTGACCTAGGAATAAGCCCCATTGAATTCGGGAGAATTTATTCCTAAGACAAGGGATGTAGCTTTTATTATAAATGCATAAATATTACAATACTAAATAAACAAAATAAACATGTGGCTTATGAAGCAGAATTGTTTAATTTAAAAACATGGTGCTCAAGGCTTTGCATTTTAATGCTTTTTTTTTGCACCAGAGGTCACATTTTCTCTTCACCATATTAATAAGCTCATTTTTTTATTTATTTATTTATTTATTTATTTATTTATTTATTTATTTATTTATTTATTTATTTATTTATTGAGTTTATATACCGCCCTATTCCCGTAGGACTCAGGGCAGTTTACAAGACAAATTTTACTCCCCACCTCCACCATAACTGTAATTAAGAAGTTCAGTTATGAATGGCAATGATACTATTGATTGGTGTGCCTGTCCTTCTGCCTCTTAAAGACAATACATGCTATCATTTACTTTCATTTGAAAACCATAGGTAGGAAAGCAGAACAGAAAAAGAATATAGCCTACTTAAGGACACTGCCTCGGGCATGAACAGCTTAAGATCCACACGGGAAATGAACTGACCTCCCTAGAGTTTGCACAAAACCTCACCAATTCAGCAGGAAAGAGCTGATGCAATGAAAAGTATATAGAGATACCATTGATGAATCAGGCAAAGGTTTGATTAGCTTGCCAAACAGAACTGAAATCCCTAAACCCAAGAATAGTCTCCAAAATACCCATTTTGCAGTGACAATAATATAGCAGATCCTTAAGTGGAAGAAATGTTCTCCTAATTTGCATTATCTATAACAATGGAAAATAACTAGGAATGATGAAAATAATGCAAAAAAAAAGCGAAGCTTTCTCCTGTCCAGTTGTATCTGATTTGAGGGGGCAGTGCTCATCTCTGTTTCTTAGCCAAAGGAACCTGCATTGTCCCAAAGATGCTTCTATGGTCATGTGGCCAGCATAACTATATGCTGAGGTGCATGGAACAATTTTACCTTCCCTCCGAAGCAGCACCGATTTATCTACTCGCATTTGCATGCTTTCAAGTTGCTAGGTAGGCTGGAGCAAGGATGGCTGCTCACCCCATCACGTTGTCCTTGGGTCTTGTTCCAGTTGAAAAGCTCAGCATCTTAACCACTAAAGAGGGGTACATTCTGCATATGCAGTGCCCAAGGAACTGCCCCATAGATTCCTGAGGCACCAGATATCCAAGAATCATAATCTCAGGCATATGAGTAAGGCACCAGGCTAGAAACTCAGAGATTATGAGTTCTTGTCCTCCTCTAGGCATGAAAGCTGGGTGACTTTGAACCAGTCTCTCTCTCTCCCTCTTTCTCTCTGTTCACTACATTGAGTTATTTATTTAATAATAATTATAATAAAGCAGGCTACAACTCCCCCAAAAAACTATACAATAGTCGTTGAGCTTGTAGTTTCTCTACTGTTGCCAAAATTAGCTGCCCATCCTTGCCCTGTATTCCATCCGCTAGCCAAATTGTCTCTTCGTTACAGTACTATAATGTCATAGACAAATATTTATCAGCTTTACTCTACCCCACCCCAACACCCCACCCTCGCTTACTGTATCACATCCCTGGTTACAATGACTACAACAATGGCGCTCGTGCGCGTGTGCACACACACACCATATCTACTGGTAAAATTCTGGGAGGTGAAGTCTGTGCCTTTGGAGGGCATATTCGGGTTGGATGTACTACAACAATACAACTCATACAGGCTACATTGAATTTCCAGATGCTTTCTGAGTGGGATTTGGGGTTCAGTATAGCGTGTAGCCCTATAGATACATACAATATAGAGTGTACACTTGTTCTATTTCTTATGAAATCATCATTGTCAATATTCCAAATTTTTCTTTAATTTCCTTTTTGGGAAGCCACACTTTTTTCACACAGGTTAGATAGTTTTAAGGCATTTGATGCAGAAAAAGGAGGTTTTTACACACGTGGTTCCACCACACCAGATCCCCGGTCTGCCTGGTGACTTTGGTGGCAATGTGCTTAGCATAACACATTATTCCATTTTTAAAAATGCTCTTTCTTAAAACATTAGCTTGTGGAATTATTACTAAATCATTAGTAACACTGGCAGCTCAAGTCCCTTCCCAAAACATCATTTGTGCATGTAGGCTTTTTGTTCCTAAAAGAAAAAAAATTTGAAAAGCTGTGTAATTACAAAATTATAAAAGGTGTTTCCTAACTTTAAGGCTAGGGTTATTTTCAGCAGAATAGTGAACAGTTGTGCGACAAACAAAACTTTACTCATTCTAATTCCATTTTTTTAGTGGAAAGCTATGTGTAATAGCTAATACTTTAATGGGAACTGATCAACTAGTCAACAAAATCAGAACAGGACATAATGCTTTCAAAGTCTGTCTGTCCGTGCTCCATCTCATCACCTCACACTCCTTCTTAATGGTAACTACTTGTTGTAATTGGTGCACGCGGTGGCTCAGTGGGTTAGGATGCTGAGCTTGTCAATCAGAAGGTTGGCAGTTTGGCGGGTCGAATCCCTAGTGCCGCGTAGCAGAGTGAGCGCCTGTTACTCGTCCCAGCTTCTGCCAACCTAGCAGTTCGAAAGCACGTAAAAATGCAAGTAGAAAAATAGGGACCACTACGGTGGGAAGGTAACAGCGTTCCGTGCGCCTTTGGCGTCTAGTCATGCCGGCCACATGACCACGGAGATGTCCTCGGACAAACGCTGGCTCTTCGGCTTTGAAACGGAGATGAGCACCGGCCCCTAGAGTCGGAAATGACTAGCATGCATGTGTGGGGGAACCTTTACCTTTACCTTATGGCTATGAAATTTTACAGCTCAAAATGTTTATTGAGAATTTGGGCATTTCACCTTGCTTCTTTTGCATCAACTGAAACAGAATGTAATCCCAAATTCTATCTGCTGAAATTATGTATAGATTTTAATCAGGCCAGCGTCCCCTTTTTGATAAATGCACACACAGAGAGAGACACAGACACAGACACAGACACAGACACAGACACACACACACACACACACACACACACAATCTTTTCTGTTTGTTGTCAATAGCAACTGGAACAACTTGCTTCACATAATTTCCCTACAGATGAATGCAAAGCAGCGACACTATATTCAAAATGAGATGGAAAACATTTTGCTGTATTCATTAGAGAAAAAAAACAAACCCCACAGTGTTCGTGAGGAAATGCATAGATACAGCCATACAAACTGAACCTTGATTTTCTACACTGTATTATGTTCATATAAGAGCCCCTCTGGTGTAGTGATGAAGCCCCCAGGATAGAAAGTTGGAGTCCATGAGTTCTAGTCCCGCCTTAGGCAAGAAGCCAGCCGGGCGTCCCTGAGCTAGTCACTCTCTTTCTCTCTCTCTTGGCCCTAGGAAGGGAGCAAGGGCAGACCAATTCAGAAAAACCTTGCCAAGAAAATGGCAGGAATTGGTCCAGGGCAGCTGATCCAGGAATCAAAAAGCTGACTTGAAAACATAAAAACCCCAAACATAATTGTGTCCAGAGACCTCTTTTTAAAAGGCAGCCCGGGTAAAGGAAGGAATAAGATATTTCAGATGTTTATACATTACTTTTCGTTCCAACCCAAATCTACACACACATCTTGCTGAAAGCAATGACAGAGTGGAAAAATACACAAGTGCTTAAATTATGCACAGGGAGAACAGATTTAGCCAGGACGTGCACTGCATTTCCCTGCAAAGCAGGGGATGGCAATAATAAGAGATATACTGTGACTGTCTGACAGTTTGCCTGTACTATATGGTAATATTTTCCTGAACACACCTGGGATCTGGAGGAAAAATAAACACTTATGGACACCAACCAGCTATCCTTTTTTCAATACACATCATTTCTTGTTGACCAGATTCAAGCTGCAAAACTGGACACCCTGCATTTCATTGGTTTGTAAATCAAAATGAAGGACTACACCAGATTAACATAAGGCTCTTCCCTGTGCAAGGGCTGCACTGATCCAAAATTGGCATCATGTGTGTTTTTTGTTGGGTGCCAAGTGAAAAGCTGAAGACGACAAATCTACTGTTAGTACTGATAAAGTCTGCAGCATCCTATTTGTGCAGATTATTCTCTCTCTCTCTCTCTCTCTCTCTCTCTCTCTCTCTCTCTCTCTCTCTCTCTCTCTCTCTTTCGCAGTTGCTGCTACAAAGAGCAAATATTGCTGAAAAATAACTACGAAATGAAAAGGGCAGAGATTTCAATAATTACGCAAAAGCAAGCTAGTTCATCTTTCCTTCCCATTAAACTTTTAATTAAATTTAAATTGGATTTTTTTTCTACACTGAAATGGTTTTTGTTTATCAAGCTGTAAGTTTCTTACGCTGCTGTTTTATTGGATGTGTTAATGACTGATATGTGTGTGTGTGTGTGTGTGTTGTTGTTGTTGTTGTTGTTGTTGTTAGCTGCAAAGTCATGTCCAACCCATCGCGACCCTATGGACAACGTTCCTCCAGGCCTTCCTGTCCTCTACCATCTTCTGGAGATATATATATCTTCTCCAATGAAAATGTTTGTTTTATTCTTGTGGAAGGATTACACTAATTCATTTATTCTTTTAGGGTTCGTGGTATTCCAGAACATGAGAACCGCAGTAATCAGAAGGGAGATATATTGCATGCTAGATTTAAATGACAGAACTATTTTTAAGCAGTAGCCTATTGACAGAAGGGATTGCCCTAGCTTGGGGTGGGGGGGGGAAACCTTGGCTGTTTTATGACTTGTGGACTTCAACTCCCAGAATTCCTGAGCCAGCCAGGCTGGCTGAAGTTGAAGTCCACAAGTCATAAAAGAGCCAAGCTGCAGCAGATCAGTTTCATGAGGACCCTAAAACCTTCACTACAGCTTGCAGGAATTCTTGATGAACCAGTACTTTGTTATGTTCGTTTTCACTAGAAGAAAATCATTGCAAGAAGTAAGGGTTGATCCTCTCCATTTCTATAGAAAGCTGCATATAAGGAGGATGCCTCAGTTGCAGGGAAAGGAGAGAAAAAATTTGGAAGACAGGATGACCTTGGAGTTTCTGCTAGTGAGGAAATGGGGGGGGGGAGCCGAACTGAGCATCAAAACGATTTTAAAATGAAAATGTTGCCGTTTTTCCTGAACCACGGCTGAGCTGGAACTAAACTGGGTCATCTTCCATGATGAGAAAAGCAGGCAGAGGCAACTGGAAAAGTACTTGCGCATTCCCAAATTGCATCTCTCCATCCTTCCACTGGCAACCCCACTGGGCTACCAGGTTTTGTCCGCTGGCTTGTGGTTTCATCTGTTTTGCTTAGGTACAAGGTAAGAAAGTAGAAGTTCCACTTATTTAATACCGCATACAAATGTTGATCATTTTGGTTTCTACATAGCAAAAGCAACATCCATACAAAACTTTAACGCAGGCTGGTGGAAAAATCATTGTCCCACTGCCATATTGCCTACCTGCACCTGGCAACCAGAAGTTTCACAGATGAATCTGCATCATTTCCAAGCTCAGCTAGTAGCTCTGTCCCTCTTGCTTTCTTTCAGAAGCTATCAATTACATTTTATATTTATATCAATAAAGCTCAGATGATTTCAGAGATGAGCTCCACACTGTTAGGCTGGTGTGGCATTCGCTGCCATACTGGTTTAAAATGAGATTGAGGGTGTCTTCAGGGTGTGCACAACAAAGTCAAAATGGTGGACCTGTCTGTATGACCAAAGTATGTAAAGAAACAAATAGAGGCTTGGTCTCACTGTCATGGCCGCCATTTTGACTCTTTGACTACACCTTGTAGACACTCCTGAATGAGATGAGATGAAATGGAGGAGGGAAGGGGAGAAGATGAAATGGGGAGCTTTAGGCTTGTTATGTTCAGAGCCTGACTTTCATTTCTTTGCAGTATTCAGATGGAGCTACAAAAGTTAGAAGGTGTGATTCAATTTGTTTTTAACTTTAGTTCGGCCATACTGAATTTGGTGCTTTTTTTACATACTTCACAAAACCTGAACAATGAATGTGCACACATGTGGAAGCCATTTCCTCCAATACCTGTGCCTGAGACTAGCTCTCCCTGGTCCAAAGATTACTCACAAAAAGCTATTTCTCTGTGCCTTCCCCGTTTCTCATAAAATTGGAGGTTTTTTTTTAAGATAAAGCTTAATATAATCTAGCTGGATACACTTTAAAAGTTATTGCAGAAATGGTAGCATTCAATTTGTGATGCACATATGTGTAGGTGGGTAAAAGCATGCTGAATGATAGAGATGTTTCTTTTCCCATTTGGGAATGCACGTACAAGGAGAAATACTGAATCTGTTATCCAGATGGGAACCATGTGTCACCAGTAGTGTTCTTTGTTAACTTTTTTTTTTTGCAGGGGGGGCTCTTATTAAACAACCCTGGTTTAAAATTCTATATTAGCGCACCAGGGTTTTCTTTTTCAGAGTATTTCCTGAACTATCCAAAGAGAGGGGAGGGTAAACTTAGTAAGAAAAAGAAAATTATTTTAAAAGAGTTTATTAGCTGATGGATGTGTAAGAGGGCAAGGCTTGCTCTTGAGTTAGAAGAACAGCCTCATCCAACAGCATGAACACTCCCGCTAGTTAGTTCTCTTGCAGTACTCAAGCTTATAAATCTTAATATGTTCTCCTATCTCTTTTTGTATCTCTGATATTCTGTTGTACCTATGGGAGTGTAACTTATACGTATCTGGACAGAAAGAGGAAATATCAGCCTAATTTAAGAAAGCCATAAAAGAGTAGTAAAAACTCTGAACCATTATAGGTACATTGGTTGTAAGATGACACAAATAGGAAAAGGTAAACAGACAGATCACCGCCCTACAGTATAGACCAGTGTTGATGAGTTTCTAGATGTGCTACCTCATGGAGTACTTAGCCATAGTTTAACTGATTGTAGTTAAATCTGTCAGGGTCGCGATGGGTTGGACACAACTTCGCAACTAACAACAACAAGAGTTAAATCAAACATGGCAAACAAACTTAAAAACATGATGGCTTAGGGCAGGGGTGTGAAACTCGCAACGTCGTGTGATGTGTCGCAACATATTGTGACTTTTTTTCCATTGCTGGCAATGGGGTGGATGCGGTTTCACTATGATGCATCCGGCCCACGGGCCGGCAGTTTGACACCCCTGGCTTAGGGGAATGAACATGCAACTTCAAACCATTTTTTTTCTTATACAGTTCTGACAGATAGCCAGAGCAGGGAGGAGGCATCCAGAAGCTTCTGTCATGTGGCAGTGAGGAATAATAAAATAAAATAATAAAAATATATTATTTCAAATAATATTTTTAAATCCCGCTGATAACAGCTAGGAATTTTTCTTCTTTTTCTTCTACTATCTAGCATGTTGATGGATGGAATCACGCTGCAGCCAGGATTCAGACTGGCCGGCCCTCAAGTAGTTTTGAATGGAAAATGCAGCACAGCATAGCCGCACTTACGAAATATTAAAATGAATAAATAGCAGGCTCTTTGGCAAGGGGAGACTCCCTGGTTCAGAACAAGATGACCCTGTTGGTATACAAGTGAAATCAACCTCCTTTATGAATGTTTAAAGGCCTGAATGTAACTTATAAGATTTCAACTGTTGTTCGCCTTTAAGTATTGGGCTCCGCCCTCTATTGCAAGATGGCACTTGCAAATTCTGCTTTGTGGTAATCAATGCTGCACTGTAAGAATGGTCTATGCCACAGGTCTGCAACCCGCAGCTCCGGAGCCGCATGCGGCTCTTTCAGCCATCTCCTGCGGCTCCCAGTCCTCTGCCATGTGCAGTCCAAAAAAAAAAAGTGGAACTAAAAAAGTTCAACCAATCAATTCAAATATGCAGGGTAGGTGCATATCTCGCCTTGGCTCCACTCTTCAGTCAAACCCTGTTCTGCACATGCACGTATGTATGTGCATGCGCACACATTTTTTTGTGGCTCCAGTTTTTCCTTTTGTGAGGGAACCGGTTCTGAGTGGCTCTTTCACTGTTTCAGGTTGCTGACCCCTGGTCTATGCCATTCTGGGGAGAATGAAAAAAAATATTTAAACTATGTCCCACTCATTTGTTTAAATTTAAGATGATTAACTCAAATTTAAAATATATCATTATAATAATAATCATGCTAACTTTCCATGACATTTGTGACTTTTTTGCTGGCCCAACCCTTTCTCCTTGTGGCTGTGGGACTTGACTAACCATATAATCACAAGCCTGGTTCATAAAAAATATATTTCCTTTTCTCTGAGAACTATGAGAACCGGAGTGGGTTTTTTGATGTTAGCAAAGAATTTTTAAAGGGATTGTTCAACCAACCTCAAGTTAAAGAGTCTTTTGGAGAAGCCGTAACAGTTAAATTGGGGAGAAATAATTGTATCATATATTTCTATTACAGTTAAGCCCTGCGATTTTGATGGCATTTTCTCTTTGCACCAGTAATGACAATGTAATTCAAGAGTAAATACTGGACAATTTATTTTACTAAGCAACATGGTATTTCTTGAGAAATAATTTAAGTCCCAGCCACATTAGCTGCACATGGAAAGCAGATTAAGTTTTGATTAATAGCATGCTCTCTCCTTCCCTCCCTCCTTGTCTCACACTTTCTCCAAAAGTCCTTCAGAACTTTTAAAGGACTGCATGGCTAATGGCACGGTAAAATTTAAATGCAGCTCTTTAAATTTTAAAGAGGCATCAACCCCCTAAACTCGGAAAATTGAAATTAAAATGCGGCTAACTCCAACTGAAAGTGGCAACATCTATAAAATATTTCCTCTCAAAACATGGAGAAGTCCCAACCACTGGTGGCCAAACTAAACATTAAGTTACATTTCCCCACCCTGATTTTTATTTTTTTTTTAAAAAAATAAGGCAACTTCAAGACTCACAACAGATTATAAAAACAAGTATAGATATAGTTGCTCTTATTTAAAAAGGTACTCCCAAGATAGAATCTTTTTAGTAGTTTCTGACGTATCATTTTCTTGCCTTTACTTTTAATACATCACACATTTAAAAATATACTGCTCAAAAAAATAAAGGGAACACAAGATAAGACATCCTACTATTAAATACAGTACATTGTGTTGTTTAAGTGTTCCCTTTATTTTTTTGAGCAGTATACATTTTAATGTACATTTAAAATGTAATGTGTGACTGCAACAACATCATAAAGGAATATTAATCAGAAAGTTCCAATGGCTACCAGTTTTCTGCCAAATATTTACTCAGTGGCAGATCTGAAGTTGGTCTCAGATCAGGTACTAGGTATCAAGGGAAGGATGTTCAAGGGAAGGTCCTCTGACTCCAGAAAGGAGATACAGTGCTGGCACGGTTGTTGCAACTGGACTGCCATCCAACTGAATGAGGATGGAGAACTGAAGTTGAGCCAGTGATCTCATTCTTTTGCCGTGACAACCTCATTAAAGCAAGCTCATGTAGCAGACTTCCTCCCCGTGATCTCCCCAAAGGTGATTTAAAAAGGCAGTATGAAGCACAACCTTAAAGTAAAGACAGAGCTGGTCTGCTAAAAGAAGAAAAGATGCTTACTTGACAACATAATTAACCGGCTGTCAGGTCCCCTGAAGTAAGCAGGAAGGAGAAACCACACTCTTGTCTGGAGAAGGACGGAGTGGCTTGGGGTAAGAGCTAAAATCCCTTGGCTTCCTCATCTTGCAAGGAGACAGATTCTGCAGTTGGCCACACATGATGGCCTCAGGAGGGCTAACTCTTGGTGCAACTAGGAGCTGTGGTAGCAGAGTGGTTAGAGTGCGGCACTGCAGGCAAACTCTGCCCACAGCTTAGCGTTCAATCCTGACCAGCTTAAGGTTGACTCAGCCTTCCATCCTTCTGAGTAAAATGAGGACCCAGATTGTTGGGGGCAATATGCTGACACTGTAAATTGCTCAGTGAAGCACTATGGGGCAGTGTATAACCTAAGTGCTATTGCTACAGTGCTATTGCTAATCTTGCATGCTTACTCCAGTTGCCCATTCACCAGGAAGAGCAGAGGTAGACAATGGCACGTTCTGTGAAGAAGACGGGAGGTTTTCCACTGCTATAGCCACAGTGCTGTGAAGCAGACGCTGTTGAGGGCAGATGCTGGAAGGCAGGGAGGGAAGCAAGACTTGAACAGTGGGACTGCCCCTCCTAGCCCTCAAGTGCCCTGTCGGGAGCATTAAAGTAGGATTCACCTGCCCTTTTCTGGTTGGCTTTTAGATGTGTGACAGTAGCGAAAGCCCTGTCTTATTTTCCACCTTGGTCCTCAAAGGGTCTTTGCAAAATTCTGCTGCTGGGGGTTGGGGACTGCTAGTCATGGTGAGGAACATGCTGCAGAAATTCCTCTCTTTACAAGACGGAAGAGGAAGCAAATTTGGGATACAATTTCGTCCCAAGGCCTACAAACTTTACATTATATTAAATGATCTGTCTCCAGTCTATTAAAATGGGAGGCTTATCTCTGAGCTCAGTAGGGTTATTTTTATGTAGTTATCATCTCATATCTCAAAAGGGGTACATAACAGGTAGAAATTTAGCTCGAGTAGTGTCTTTATGAGAAATAGTTTCATGTAAAGGTTGAAGACATTGGACTAGAAAGGAGAACCATGAATTCTACTCCTGCCTTGGGCACAAAGCCAGCTAGGTGAGTTTGGACCAGTCCCTCTCTCTCAGCCCTAGGAAGAAGGCAGCAATGGCAAACTATTTGCAAAAAATATTGCCACTAAAACTGCATAAACATGTCCAGGCAGTTACCAGGAGTCAACACTGATTCAAAGGCGTGCGTGCGTGAGTGCGTGCACACACACACACACACACAAACCTTAGATGGTCTTTATATGGAATTGAATACCAGGAGAGGCTGGTGAAGCAGTTCCTTAGTGTGGTTTATACTCTACAGCTTTTATTTGCACTATAGCTATTATGAGAACAAATATTTGTGGGGTTCTTGCCTGGTTCATGTCCGTAGTCCAGGCTGGGTAATTTTATG
Source organism: Vipera berus (assembly GCF_964194415.1). Lineage (NCBI taxonomy): Eukaryota > Metazoa > Chordata > Lepidosauria > Squamata > Viperidae > Vipera > Vipera berus. The sequence goes on along the minus strand of NC_138202.1, from coordinate 162,597,395 downwards.
CCAAATAGCTGGAATGGATACAACTTACATTAGTTGCACCACACTGCCATCCCATGTTTAAACTGCAGCTGTGCTCCTGATACATAACAACAACAACAACAAAAACCACCTCAAACTGGTCTCTTAACCAGTTCCAAAAAATAAGGTAATACTTAGGGTTATGTGTTTTTTTTATTTTAAACTCATTTAAATCACATCTGCAGAAACAAAAGAAAGCCTCTGTGCCAAACACATTTGGAAATATGCATCCTTTTGTTCTAGAAAAGGACAATTTGCTTTAAAACCAAAAAATCTGTAAGCATTGGGAATCATGTATATATTTAGTTGGTTGTTCCCTTAAATTAAATTAACTAAATTATTAAATTATTAAACTAAAATCAGACCCAGCTTGTTGTAATGGTTAAGACATTAAGCTAGAAACCAGGAGACTGTGAGTGCTAGTCCCATCTTAGCATAAAACCTGCTGGGTGACCTTGGGCCAGTCACTTTCTCTTACCCCTAAGAAGGAGGCAATGGCAAACCCCTTGTGAAAACCTTGCCAAGAAAACTGCAGGAACTTGTCCAGACAGTCTCCAAGAAACAGACAGAAAGAAAAATAAATTAAATTAGACAAAAGGCTACTGGTTGAGGTGATCAGCACCAGCAAGGCTGGGCTCTAGGTGGCCCAGAGGAGGACAATAGACCTATTTTTGGTATCTTTGAGTCCCACTCCTGTCTGGGAAGTCATCTGGGTCTCTGGCTAGAGGGAACTTAAAAGTGGGACTCCAGGTTGTATCACTGGTTCTTCTTTGGATATTAAAAAAAAAGTCAGGAAGGTGTGAAAGAGCTTCTTCTCATGGCATCTTAAAAGAGTTTTATAATAATCTCTCTTCTAATGAAAACCTCCACCATCAGCTCTGCAGCTGGAATCCAGAGCCAAAATAAAGAGAAATGTGACAGGCACATTTCTTAATAGAATAAACATGGCAACTCTTTCATAAAATACAACTGTCTGACAAACACAGATGAGTCCTGTTCCCTGAATTACAGGAAGTCTGCTGGGTTATTTTTCTAGAGGGATTGCTTTTCCTCCTCCATTCTGTCTCAGAGGAAATGAGCGACTGGCTTCAATTAGAAGATTTAGCAAAACAGCTTTGCAGCAGTGTGAAATATATCGAACGGGGTTTATTCATGCCTGCGATGCAGCAGGAATCCTTGACAGTGATGTCTTTTCAATACTGGATGCGGGGTGGGGGGAGAGAGAAGGGTTTTTTTATGTCATTCAAAATTTTGTTTTGGGCTCAGCTGCTGAACACAAAGCCAAACAGGCCGCTTTTTGAAATAAAGGTTCAGAAATGGATTTGGTAAGGAAAATAAAATTAGATTACAAGTACTTGAGATAATTGAACTAAGAAATAGATCTTATATTTTAGGAATTTAACAGCATGAATCTAGTGGCCAAAATCTACAGTATTTTTGAGGCATTTATTTTTTCTAAATAGTGACTTTATGGGGACAAATGAATAGATATAGAGTACTATATGTTTTTAATACATTTTATGGCTAGACATCAATGTGTGGCATAATAGCATTTAAAAATTATTTTATTTTGCAAACATTTTTGTAATTCAATGTAATAGTAAGAGGGTAGCCACCTGATCCCAAGCACAGTAATTACACTCAGTTAAAGCCAATTCTAAGGACCCATATCTTACATGCGAATACTTTCATTGTATGTGCATGCTTTCATATCTGCAGGAAACATCACCATGAAAAATATAGGATGCCTCTCATATCTCTTTCTTTACCTTAGTTCGAGCCTGTTATGCCCCCAAAATATAACTGGATTAACCAAAGTTACGTGTTCATAATAAAAGGGAACCATATTTTGGCAAGTATATCTCACTATTCTAGTTTAGAAGCAGCACCTCTTTTTTTTCTAATTATTGAACTGTGCATATCTGTGGAGATGAAAAGGGATGAGGGAAGCTTGGCATCATCACACAAGTGACCCAAATTATGTAAACTGTGTTATTTGCACAAAGATCACTACTGATTATGCAGATTAATTAACAAAGCCATCTACTATAAGTTTAGTCCTCCTCCAGTCATCTGTATTGTATAGTTTAGGAAGGAAACAGGAAGTTTGCAGTCAAACCTTTGGCTGAAGCAACTGCTGTTATGGATCAGGCCTGTTCACCATTAAAGTTAAGGACCAAGAAATATTAACAGGCATGTCTAGTGTAGTCATCAGATCTGTTCTACACTGAGAGGAAATAGTGAGATGGAGCAAGGCCAGGGTTGCCAAAACTGTGTCTTTAAGGAGCTTGATTTAAGGAGCGGCCAAAAAGCCATGGTGTCTGCCCTCTGAAATGAGGCCGCCCCTGAGAGCTGGGTGGCTATCACTTTGATGGCCTTCCTGAGGGCCTTGAAAACCTGGCTCTTCTCCCAAGCTTTGGTTAGGATCGTTGGAGCCCCTTCTGGTGGTAGGAAATATTTTTTTCTTTATCCGTTCTGCCATCTGGTTATTGCTATTGTTATAGGCACGGGTATATTTGTTTCTTTTTATGATGTGAGCTGCCTAGAGTACGTTGGAGTCCAAGTTTAAATAAATAGATAAGTAAGAAACTACTTGTGTGTAGCCAAGGGTCCTCTGAATACATCCCCCCCCACCCCCATTGAGTTTGGATCACTGCATAGCATTTAGAGATACAAATTCTTTCTAGATCAAAAGCCAGGGACTCTGGCTTTTCAGCTCAAAGCTGTGCCACCCACTGTGTGCTCATACTTGTAAGTGAGAAGCTAGAAAAAGACAGGCACTGGATTGTTTTCTCTCTCAGGCAGCCTGAAAACAATTCTGCTGATAGTGAGCATTATATCAGCATCTGAGATTTTCTGAAAGTTTGGAGTATCTGAGCAATTTACACAGATAAAGGCCAGTATAATTTTTTTTCCTAATATTTTGCTGTTGAACTTAACCAATATTGGCCAGGTACTGGCAATGGCTGAGGCATTCCTGCAAACCTAACACTTTATTTAAAGGGCTTTTTTAATGGGGGGTGGGGGTGGGGAAACAGCCCCTAAAATTCCAGAGACTTTTGGTATACGTGTGATTTGTGTGCAGCAGTTAAAAGTGTAGGTTTAAAATGCAAGCCTGTTTTCTTTTGCATCTTTGATTTATAGCTTAGGAATCATAGGGCTTGATAAACTATGCTGCAAAATGTCTCTTCCTTACACATAAAAAAATCCCTAAAATAAAGAAATGGGGAGGGACAGGTAGATTGTCTTATTTCTGGAAATTGCTGCTTTACTTTCTTTCAGATAAGAAGCTAATTTATAGAAAGAAATGCAAGCTGTCTAGCAGGGGAATGAAGGGCCATGTGAAAAGGATGGAGAAGCAAGAAGAGGGGGGGAGGGGGAGGAGAAACCAGCAATGGCTGGATGGTCCAGTTACAACCCATCCAGAGTCTAGATTCAACAAAGCAGATCCTAATGGGTTTGATCTCATGTGAAGCAAATAAGCTGCTTCCTCAAGGGCCTGGCAACAGCTGTCATTCATGATTTTTGAGAGTATTCATTGCAAAGTGCACTTCCCTGTGACCTAGGTAGCAGGATTGTTCTTATGGGGAGACTAATGCATTTCTTAAAACTTTCTGCCAGACTGTGACATGGGAAAACACTTATAGTCAATGTTCTCCAATTAAAAAGCCTCAGTGAAGATTCTGCTCATCTCACTTGCTTTTGGGCATGGCTCTTCCAAGGAGTGATATAGTTGGCATGAAACCATCTGTTGGTCCAGAGATCCCAAAGACACTCTTCTTGCTGTACCAGTTCATGGAGAATGAATGAAAGGACCTTTCCTTTGAATGATCCTACAAGAGATATGGGGGAGCTGTCATTCACCCACATATTTCTATATGGCAATTATCAGCATCTTGTGTAGTATTGTCTGTGCTGACTAGGGTTAATAATTAAGCTTATAATTGAGGCACTCTTCACCAGTTTAATGAAGAGAAGGACGAGGGAGGACATGATAACAGTGTTCCAATCTCTCAGGGGTTGCCACTGTAGTGTATGCTGCTAAGCATACACAGGAAATACCAGCACAGCAGGGGGCTGGACAGCTCCAGGCTATAACTGCTTAGGCGGGAAAGCCTGAATAGAGTGAGTCATTGACAGCCCCAGGCATGGTCAGCTCTGGCGGGAAGCCAGGGTTTAAACCTATTGGCCACCTGCACTGGCAGGAAGCCCAGGTTCAAATCTATTGGTCACCATTCACCTGGGCAGGTATAAGAAACGCCAGGTAAACCCCTTTTGCCCAGCTTCATTCCGGATCCAAATAAAGAAGTACTACCCAGCTCAAGTGTCCGTCTCTCTGTGCGACCACGCGACTTTGCAGCCACAAAGAAGAGGGAGTCAAGCTATTCTCCAAAGCGCCCGAAGGTAGGACAAGAAGCAACGGATGGAAACTAATCAAAGGGAGAGGCAACCTAGAACCAAAGAGAATTTTCCTGAGAGTTAGAACAATTATCAGTGGAACAACCTGCCTCCAGAAGTTGTGAATGCTCAACCACTGGAAGTTAAGAAGAGACTGGATAGCCATTTGTCTGAAATGGTATAGGGTTTCCTATATCCAGCAGCTTTACATACATATTTATCAAGTGACAATGATTATAAAGTGAAGAATCAGAAAAGGCAGCTCAGGTGAAAGGGTGAAGTATACATCAAAGTCAAGATGGACAGGAAGCAAGTCATCATTATGAGCCCCGCAGTGACTGGATTTGGGCAGAACTGGATGAAGGAAACTGGAGCAGATAGGGATCCTATAGAAAAAAAATGGAGTTCACTGAATTTGTTCCTCTAGTTCAGGGGTCAGCAACCTGAAACAGTGAAAGAGCCACTCGGAACCGGTTCCCTCACAAAAGGAAAAACTGGGAGCCGCAAAAAATGTGTGCACATGCGCGTACATGCACGCATGCGCAGAACAGGGTTTGACTGAAGAGTGGAGCCAAGGCGAGATATGCACCTACCCTGCATATTTGAATTGATCGGTTGAACTTTTTTAGTCTCAGCTTTTTTTTTTTTTGGACTGCACATGGCAGAGGACTGGGAGCCGCAGGAGACGGCTGAAAGAGCCGCATGTGGCTCCGGAGCCGCGGGTTGCAGACCTGTGCTCTAGTTACATGTAGATTAAATTGATTTGATTCACTTCTTAAATATTTTCACTTATCTCTAATAAGGAGGGTTTTGATAGAATTTTATTTTAAAATGGATGTTCTGGTTTTTACACTTTTCCAGTGTTCACAACCTTAATGGGCTGACCCATTTGATATTTTCAGACAACTACAAACTTTCCTGTATAATAGCAATCCAAAAGAATGTGAACCTCTATGGTTTCCCCTTAATTTTTGAGTCAGATCAAACTAGATCAATATTAAGGCAAAAAAACCTCTTAGAAGCTCAAATAAAAATTGCTGCTTTTCTCCCAATAACCAATATTATAACAGTAACCAAATATTAGTGTCTAAAGCAGCCTCATATAACACAGTCCCCAAATTTAGGAAAGTTTTATTCTTAGCTCAATTTAATGTTCTTCCTACAGTTGTCTTGGAAGGGAAATTTAGGAAAACCCCATATGAAACCCGAGATTGCCCTGTGACATGGGTGTCATAGAAACACAGCCCTCATTCTTCTGTATTGCCAGTTTCACGGGGACAATCACCACCACTTGATTATCCCATTTATTTAAATTTCTAAGGCACTCTGATAGCCTTTATCTGAACTATCTGCTTGCTAATCAAGATAAATTTCCCTAAAAGTAGCAAAATTTTGCTAATTATGTGTAAGCCACAACCCACAAATGGTTGTCAGGGGATGGTTTTGTGTTGTTCAATTTATTGATTGTATTTTTTAAAAAAATTTGACCAATGACCAAAATAAAGTTCTTTCCACTTGTCTGCTCTTTTGAGTCTTCCTACTGCTATTAACCTTTTGTCTCTTGTGCTTTTAGAAACACTGTTCCAGATCCATTTTGTCCTTAAGTTAAGAAACAGATATTTGAATAATGGAAACTCTTTGATTCTTTGCTTCATAGCTGAGGGAAAAGCTGAAATCACATTCCTCTAAATCAAAGCTTGGTAAAGTGTTGAGTTCAGAATAAACATTCCTCGAAGTCTACAATAGACCATCACAGATGCAAACCAACTGTGTTCTCATGTGGTCCGCTACGTTATGAGTTCTGTTCCATACATACTCTTTCTTCCCTGTCTTCTTTCAGCAGCCCTGTTTAATTTTCCTCTCTGCTGCAGTCATTTCCTATCAACATGATTAGTCTGCTTTAGGAGTTAAACTGGAGACAGTTGTTTCTAAAATAGTGTAGGAATGAACATGGAAGGGAAAATGTAGGCAGATATAAATATTCACAGTTTACACAGTTTAATATGCTACTAGCATTATGAAGCTTTCCATACTGCCAACACATCCATTTTCCCAACTTTAATAATGCTTGCCTAAATAAAATTGGAATACTTCTGAATTGATTTTAGGGTTTTGGGGGGTGGTAAGCTTTGCTGGCAGAGTATAATCACGGTCAAAGCCAGATACTTTGAGAGCATCAGTTGAATTAGATTGGCCTTCCTTACCTTCAACTTGGCCAACTTTGAGACTATACACAAGTGCCCTTCAAAAACACTAACTTTGTTAATTAATAAAAAGCCCTTAAGTCCTCTGCCAAGAAACAGAAGGTTAAACATGCTCAGCAAAAACAGTGTGGATTTCACTACTTGTATTTTTCTACATTCATCTAACAGTTCCCCCTCCCATTACTGTTGAACAACTGATGCAATAGTGAGTAATAACAATTTGTTAGCTCTGTGGTATAAAGTGTGGAAACAAATATCTCTGAAATTGGTAACTCTATAGCACATGACGTGTCGCGATGTATCACGACTGTTTTTGCATTGCCGGAGCTGGGGTGGCGCAGCTGCCATATGATGCAACCACACACAGGCCGGCAGTTTGACACCCCTGCTCTGTAGTGATAATCCAGCAAGTTTGCATTTATAAGTCTGACTTTTTAAGGTCTGGCTACTACAGAGCCACAGCAATAACCTAATATTGAAAAGTCTTTCTTAAATGGACCAGGAAAGGCACAATTAAGAAAGTATTATGAGAGATCAAGGAAACAAGAACTGCATGATTTGATTAAGATATCTTTATTTAATGAAGTAAATACAGAATCTCAGAAACTCCAATAGGATTTTCCTAGCCTCCTTTATAGCAAGTTAATTTAGTTGGAGTTTCTTTGAAATGCTTTTTCCCAGATATTTCCACACCTGGCCTGAGCTACCATTTGTAAACGCCTTGAGGCAAACTGAACTGCCTATTTTCTCATAACATCATCACAACATTGCAAGCATACCAAAAGAAGGTGGAGCTTGTAGCTCCTTTCCTTATGTTGAGAAAAGTAACCAAGTCCTGTGGATGCCACTGATGGTAGTAAGAAAACACTCTTACAGAAATTGGAAACTTTATTATGAATGGAGGAGATCAAATAACTCTTTTGTCCAGTGAACAGAGCTGGAATTCTGAAGATGGACATTCTCACAAAAGGGTTGCCTTGTGGCCACTGCCAATGAACAAGCACACTTTAACAAAGAAGCCAATTTTGGCTTTGGCATATTTGAGTATATTATGTTGCACCATCCACTCTTTTTCTAACAATGTCTCTGGCAATGGAAAGGCATTATTGGAAATTCAATTTTAGGCCTGAGAATAGACTTGTGGGTGCCAATACAATGGCATGCACTTTACTTGCATTAACAAATATCTTGGTTTGTTCTTCTTAATTTATTCTATATCCTGCCTCTCGAACTGAACAGATGAGTTCAAAGTTACAGATGGACATGTTTATTGCCAGTATTCGATCTAACAGATGTGAACAAACTGGGCAGAAATAAACCCAACAGTTGTTTCCATTTTCTGAAAACAGAACAAAAAAAAATCTATCTAAAAAGAATTATTGCTGTTAAAAAAGCAGGTGAAGGTGAAATACAGATCAGAAGACAACAGCATCAATCCTTTAAAAAACGATGAACTCTACATCTGTTCTGGAATTATCATGGAAGGATAGAACTCCATTACTAGAGACTAAATAAACAGAAGAAATATAAATCAGTCTTATCGGTTTGCTTAAACAGATACGTATTTCTGTCTTCAGGTTGGAAAAATTTTCAGTCATTGGCAGCTCAGAACATCTGAAAAATAAGAAAGATTCACTGACTGTTTTGCTGGCAGAATCTTTAATCCAATGACCTCACAAGATGTGCTGAATTAATCAGTTAATGAGACAGAAGTATACACTTGAGAAGGGTGCTCACTATGCTCAGTATAGTGAGCGTATTTTGTTGGAGAAAAAAATAAAGGACAACATTGAAAAAGAGACAAGTTTGAAAGAGGTTCATAAACATTTTGTTTATGTTTATCTTTGCAAAGGAAAATTCAAGAGCAAAACCAAGGGGGGAAAAACTTTACCAAAATCCACGTTTGTTTTTTTAAAAATAATCTAAAACCAAACGGTATATGTAAAATTTGTTTTTAAAAGACAATACAATTTCCATATTTTTCACAACAAGGTGAAAGAATGTGCATGAAGGGGTACCATTTGTTTGGTAAAAGTTAAATGATCAAAAGATGCTACTGTTAAATTGAGGAGACCCAGAGCATGTCTACTCTGTCAGCTCCTGCTGGCCAGGCAGAAACTACAGGAGAGAAGGGCTCCCTCAGATAATGGGACTCCGTCCTGCGTAGGGTTTTATAAGCGATAACCGGCACCTTGATTGTACCTGGAAACATACTGGTAGCCAGTGCAGCTCACGAAAACAGGGATATCATATTAACATATCAAGACAGAGCTGCCACTGCTTGCGCCATTGCACTCTGGATCAGCTGAAGCTCCAAGGGGTCTTTTCGGGCTGCCCCATATAAAGAGCATTATACCCCTCAAATAGAAGACTATCTTTTGTCCATCTCCGCTCCTTTTGATATAGCTGCAAGAATCTATTGAGTCAAGAGCACCCCACACTTTTGCTTCTTTGTGTTCCCACCACACTGTTTATGTGAGTTAAATCGTCATCATCATAGCCATTGTCTCTCCACTGCAGGATAAAGGCCTCTTCCCCATGTTTCCAATCAATACAGTCCTGAGCTTTCTTTTGCCATTTGGGCCCACAATGCTTGCTGATATTGATGTTTTAGGTCTCTTTCATGGACGCTTTTTATTAAGTGGAACCCATTCTATGACTGCCTTGGTCTGCCTGCCATCAGTTCTTCTTGCTATGTGACCGGCCCATTTCCATTTCAATTCTTTTACTCTCTCAATGATATTGTATACTTTCGTTTGTTCTCTAATCCATGTGCAGGTCTTTCTATCTTGTCTTGTAATGCCGAGCATGTATCTATCCATGGCTCTCTGCACCACTCTTAGCTTTGTATTGTGAGGTCCATGTTTCACTGGTATATGTTAGAGCAGGTAGCACACACTGATATAAAACTTTTCTCTCCAGGCATAAAGGGAGATTGTTCTTGAAAATTATGCTTAGCTTGCTGAATGCCTACCAACCACATTTAACATGCCGTTCAATTTCCTTTATTGTATCACCTTCCATTGAGATCTGTTGGCCAAGGTATATGTAGTGGTCTACTGTGTCTAGTTCTTTACCAGATATAAACTTTTTCTTTGGTGAATTTATTAAACATAACCTGGCTATATTTCAGGTTTATTTTTAAGCCAAATGGTTCTCCTGCTTTGTGCACTCTTGTATATGTCTTTGTAGCTGTTCTGGGTCTTTTGAGAAGAGAACAACATCATCTGCAAATCTTAAGTGATTTAAATAGGCTCTGATTTTTATTTGCTAATAGACTTTCAATTTGATATTACTGAATAGTTAGCATTTTGCTCCATTTTCAAGTTTTTTCTTCATTTAAAAATGAAACAAAATGATTGAGAATAAAATATAATCCTATCTTGAAATACATTGTGGCTAGATAGTTCAGATTTCCCACGTTTAACTGAGGTTTTGCACTATGGAATTCACCTTGTTCTTCCTGGAGACCAAAACAAGAGTTAATGCTATATTTGACTTGCCATTAACTTCAGCTCTTTCAGAGCTCCACCCTATTCAAGATTGAAGAATAACCTTTTTATTGCCTTCTGTCAAGACCGGGTCCCTGTTTTATTTTACCAACTGCTACCAAATAATCACATATCACAATCCTTCAATGTCTTTTCTGAATCCATCATCACAGTATTTTGCAAGGCTAAACATGCTGACAGCAACCAACCTCTCAGATAAAATTTATATTGTTCCCAAAACTACTTGGGAACATGTGCTTCTTGGGTTGAAAGAGCACAAAAGTAACTGAAACCCTATTTATTTTATTTATTTATTAATGGGACTTATATCCCGCCCTATCTCCCGAGGGACTCAGGGCGGCTTTTGCCCTTCACAAACTCTTCCTTCTGGCAAAATTAGCCGAGGTTGATGGAAATTGAAGCCAGAATGTTCAAATGGCACCAAGTTTCTTACCTCTGATCTCAAATTCTTCAGCACACTAAAAGTCCTAAAATTTTGGTAAGCATGTAGGTTCATACACATCCAGTTAAAGTACACACAAATCCAATGTATTCCTGAGTCAAATTAGAGCAGCCTTCTATAGCCCATTTGGTTTCAGATGTGTGAACTACAATTCTCATCATACATAACCAACACTCTTTCTTGTTGCTGGCCAGGCGACAAGCAAGATAGGGAAGATTCTGGAAAGCACTGAGGTGAACCATGATGGAATTGGAGATGGCCTTCAGATTTCCCTTCCTTCCAGTTCTTTTATAAGCAATGACAGATTATTTCAGCTTGATTACTGGATCACTGCAGTATTCCAGATTAAGGTTAAGAGTGATATTGTGGAAAATAACTGGAAGTAGAGAGGAAATTTAAAAATAAAAATATATATGCTTTTAGTATTATCATGTAAGAGCCTTGGTGGAGCAGTGGGCTAATGCCTCCTTAAGTAACACCAGCTGCCTGCAATTAGTGCAGGTTCGAGTCCCACCAGGCTCAAGGTTGACTCAGCCTTCCATCCTTCTGAGGTAGGTAAAATGAGGACCCAGATTGTTGGGGGCAATAAGCTGACTTTGTCAAAATGCCGCTTGGGGTGTGTGTGAAAGCCCTAATAAGCAGGCATATACATAGAATGAAGGCTACTGCTAAGCTTGTAAGCCGCCTTGAGTCTTCGGAGAAGGGCGGGATATAAATGGAATTAAAATAAAAAAATGTAATCATATTTTATAATTATCATTTTGTAATCAATTGCCTGAGTAGATGCTTTGAATATATGGGGGAAAATACAAGCCTCAAGTGGAGGGAGGGGGAGAACAGGAGTTACCATGGGGCCCAGTGTGAGTCACCATCTAGGAATTGTTTTTAAGTACCTTCTGGTGCCTGGTACCCCTACTTGATCCGAGAGGCGTAGAAGATGGGAGACATCTCTCCTTTAGAATTGATAAGCATGTACATATATGGTCTGAGTAAACAGGATAGTAGGGGAGGGACCTTATTAGTATAATGTAAGCAAACAGGGGCAGAGATAATCTATTCTGTTTAGGCGCTTCTGATAGATTGTAACCTCCAAAGCCTAAGACAATGGGGCCATGGGGGAGGGAATGGGGCATCGCGATAGGATGTATAATAATATGTGATTTTGGAATTTGGGGTGTGGTTCAGTGCTTGGCTACATTGCATTGTTGCCTTCCTGAATCCATCACGCTTTGCAAACCTGCATTGTTGCCTTCCTGAATCCATCACGCTTTGGAAACCGTTAGTTTTTAGACTTTGTTGTGAAGTCTAATAAACTTCTATTTGCAACTCAAAGAGAGTGGATTTCAATTTGTGACTATTGTTGTGTCTAACAATATCTATCTGATAAAAGTATACCTGGCCTTGATTGTTCAATGGCAATAGGGATTCCAAGAATTATAACAGATAAATAGTCTTAAATATCCCTTGGAATGTCTTGCACATGTATTATTTCCAGGTTCCAACTCTAGGGCAAATTATCAACCTTCTATGCCCACCACTGACTCTTCCTTCAGTGTATCCTCTTTTGGTAGTGTACTGTACTAAATACAAAGAGATAACACTATCAACATATAGATGCAACAATTAATCCTACTTATACTGAAACCAAGGGACGTGGTGGCTCAGTGGGTTAGGACGCTGAGCTTGACGATAAGAAGGTCGGCAGTTTGGCGGGTCAAATCCCAAGTGCCGCGTAACAGAGTGAGCGCCTGTTACTTGTCCCAGCTTCTGCCAACCTAGCAGTTTGAAAGCATGTAAAAATGCAAGTAGAAAAATAGGGACCACTACGGTGGGAAGGTAACAGCGTTCCGTGCACCTTTGGCTTCTAGTCATGCCAGCCACATGACCACGGAGACGTCCTCGGACAAGTGCTGGCTCTTCGGCTTTGAAACGGAGATGAACACCGGCCCCTAGAGTTGGAAACGACTAGCACGCATGTGCGGGGGAACCTTTACCTTTACCTTTATACTGAAACCACCAACTGTAAGAGAGACTTCTAATTCCAGGTTTTTTTAAAGCAATAAAGTAACAAGAGGCTACTTTTGTACAGGGCTAAAGAATGATCTGTTTAACAATTCTCACGGTTCTTCAACACTCACAAACATTCCATCATTAAGCTGCCCCTACCCCAAATCTTATCAGAACAGAAGCTTAGATACAGGTGGTCTTTGTTTAATGACCACAGTGTGTTCTGACAACTTGGTTGTTAAGCGAAGTGGTCCTCAAATGGAAATCATGTGACCACAACAACTATGCTTACAGTTTTAGTTCAGATTTCCTTTCCTTCACAGCTTCAGAAGGATATAATCCCCAAACAGCTAAGTCAATCCAAACAGCAGGGAGTTTCTGGAACCTGACTCACAAGGAAGCAGGGAAAAGGGAAAAAAATCTGATAACCCTTTTTCCTGCCATGCTTGGGAATGCTAACCCTGGCAATGGGATAATTAGCAAGAAGGAAATTAAAGTTTTGTTTTTACATTTATTGGAGAAGGGATTACAAGAGAGTAACCAATGAAGAATAAATACAAGAAAAGTTCGGCGCTGGCACCCGCCGTTTGCCTAGCATGCTCAAGGCTCCCAGCTGCATAAGAGGCAAACAAAAGCTTTTAGCATGAAACTGGGACATTTCAATGTCAGCCATATGAGTACCGGAGGGTTCTAATCAACTAATTCAGACCTGAGTTTATTAACTTCCTGTTAGCACTTTTTAGAGACTGGCTGTGCTGCAGAGAAAAGCTCAGCAATAGACAGCTTGTTCAAGCAATCTTTCTGCTCTTTTGAGGGGGGAAAATAAATAAATAAAAAAAGTCAGGCACAGTCACATGTACTAACTGATCATAATGACAAACATGTGATTCAGAGAGAGACAGGCTGTGAAGATTGTAAATGTGAGCACTGGTAGCTTTCTTTCATCACTGCTGTAACTATTCACAGTTGCTGTCAGAGGCAATCAGTAAACAAAGGCTGCGTGTACTTCCTTTCACAATAAACGTTTTGGGAAAGGCAGTTCTGAGTTGGACAAGAAACAGTGGAAAATTGAAAACTGAATCAGGTTCCAGTCTCAGCTTGAGCAGTTTGCTAGGTTTTCACTCAACAGAATTCCACATGAATGGACTTTTAAGCCTCCCTGAAATCGAGCAAATTGTACATAGATCAGATATTACTCTTTAGCATTTAAATAGTAAGAGAGTTGTAACAAAGATAAGAAACCAAAGTATTCCAGAAAATGGGAGATATCTGGCCACATGAAAGGCAGCTGCGGAGACACGCAGCATGCTCTGCCATAGTTTACAGAACAATCTAAGTGGCTTGGCTCATACCACATGCTGAACCACAATTAGTTATTTATAAACCACAGTCTCTGGGTTGACAGATAGGCTACCCAAACCAGATAGATCGCACTGATGCTTAGCTTAATCAGTAAACTCAATTTATTAGGTCTGGCTTCAGAAAATGTTATTTGGAAAACAATGGAGAATTCAGTTAAAACAGACAAGTTTTATATTCTAAAAGACTGGTCTTTTGTTTTAAAGGCTAACCTCGTAAAATGCCAATAGCTTCTATCACTGCTTGACATTAAGTTAAAATATTTCAATAAAAGAGAAACAACAAGCCATTTGAAAATGTATTAATTTAATCAACTTATGGAGAACATTTAGGACCATTTTATTAATAAGCAACTATAATGTCAACATTGTAACAGTAGTTGTGCAATTAACTTATCAATATATGATCAACATGTTCTACATAATTAGCAGAAAACTCAGTTTCATTAGCTAGTAGTATAGTGGATTAACTTTATTTGATATGCAGTCCCAAAATGTTAGGTTAAATATACCTATGGATGTGCTTTTACTTTTTTTCATTGGAACCCCATTGGAGGCTTCAATCTGAATCAAAAATGTTGGCTGAAACCACCCCCACTGCTCTTCTCCCATTTATGCCATGATCCAGACCCAAATTAATCACCCTACTGCTACATAAAAAACCACACAAGGCAAATACAGAGATACATTTAACGTAACAATTTAGTCCCCAAAACAACAGGCACTCTTAGTGTAAAATGACTGCTAAATAAGTCTTTCTAAACTGAAAACCACAGAAATCCATTCTTCTTCTTAGATTCAACGTAACTTTCTGAAATGGTACACAAACATGTTCCACTGAAAGATGTAAACGCCAATACTCCATTTTACAAAGTTGAATTTCAAGCCCTCTCCTGCACATCTTAAGAAAACCAGGTCTCACCAATTATATTCCAGGCACAAAAGGTTGATTCCCTCTTCTCCATCTTTTGTTACTTGTTCTTAACAATCTACTTTTAAAAGGCCTCTCCATTTGCCTCATTATATGGGGGAATCAGTTTGATCCAAGGTCCTTCATCTGTGTGGGACGTGGTTGCCTAATCCTTTGCGTTTCATTACTCACCATGAACTGGAAGCACACTAAACTGAGGTCAACTGTGACTTAAAACTTATTCTATCAGGGTGGCACTGCAAACATTTTAACTAATATAAAGCTGATCCTGTAAAACTGATGTTAAAGGCAGAATCCCTCAAAGATTGCTTAGGGCGTATCAAATTGGGTTTTTCCTTGCAATTTTCATAACTTCATTTATGCTGAAACCTACCAGAGACGTGCTGTGCAGCCTACCACAGGGCCTACATAGAGTCCTCACTGAGAGTGTCTGGGAAAAAAACTTTTTTTATTATTTTACAAATAATAGGCTAGGACCAGTCTGAAAGCAACAAGGCACTTTTCCAAGCTCACTCATCCTCTCCATGAGCAGTCCTGAGTAGTTATCGCATCGTAAAAAGTTTGTCCAGCATCTAGTCTTATTTAAAACATGTTCATTATTTTGTAAGGGCACCTGCTGGGAAGAGCTCATGTTATGACTAGACCAGGGGTAGGCAACCTTGGCTCTTTTATGACTCGTGGACTTCAACTCCCAGAATTCCTGAGCCAGCCATGCTCTGCCATAGTTTATTTTATAGTTGGCTGGCTCAGGAATTCTGGGAGTTGAAGTCCACGAGTCATAAAAGAGCCAAAGTTGCCTACCCCTGGACCAGACCCTCAAAATCACAGGCAACATACATGCTTCTGTTTCATCTCCAGCAGTTTTGCTCCATGGTGGAAGAGGTTTCTAAGCTTTCCGACCCCCTTGGCTTCTGCACGGTTGTGTACATTTGGATGTCTGGTGAAAAGTACTGCAACTTCATCAATAAATAATTTTGAGTCTATGAGTATTGGATTCTCATGAAAGGGCAGCAAGGTGTTACAATGCAGCAGTAGAGAAAAATTAAATATGCCATATGCTTTCACAGGTCTGTTAGTATGCCATGAAAAGATAAGCAACAGCTTTTTTTTAATTTGGTGTATTTCTGATTTTTTAATGGACGTCACTTTTCAAAATTAGCATTCAGCTAGTGTGTATTTTACAAGTAACTCTTGCTAATACTCCAAATGATTTAACAATTAAAAAAGCTTTAGCAAAATAGGCATAAGTAAAGCAATTTACATTGTTCAGTTATCTGCATCGTGTCTTTCTCCAAAAGCCTGTCCACCTTGTGACTTCACAATTACTTTGATAGGACTGTACCCACATGACACAAGATTATACTTCATGATTTGAACACTCCTTTTTATCTATAATGATATGGAACATATCTGCAAAGTATATAATTCTGTGCAACCTAAGGAAAGAGAAGATTAAGAAAGTCCTACCAGTAAAATAAACTAATTGAGCACCTTAAATGAGACTAGAAATTTTGGGGGATAAATTTGGTCACAAGAGAAGACAACCAGGAAATTAAGCTTCTGCTTTAATTCTATTAAAAAAGCAACTGTATTCCCTGTAACACACATTTGGTTTATATTTGGTACTCTATAAAACCAAAATCCAAATCCTTAGTGTATCCCTGTTTGAGTAAGAAACTAAACTAGTAATGGTAAGGATATCTTAACCTAACTCAGAAGTAAAAATTAATGCACATATGTGACAGTCTTTAACTGGAATCCACCTAAGATTCCACCTGCTGATGAACAGTTTTGTACTTCCCTTCTGTATAGCCCCGTGCGTCTTCATTAGAGTCTATTCTAAAGAATTGGGACTTTAATGAGATGGAGTCACAGAGTATTTGAGCACCTCTCTCTTTGGCTGACAAAATCTTACTGATACCAACGGGCAACTAGATTGAATGATCCAAACAGCCAATCTCTGCTGAATACAATTTTATTTCTGTGGATTAAATTTAGGAATGGCTGCCTATTTTGTAACCATGGTCAGGAGCCATCAGTATTACAGTATACTAATGTATAGATGCCTATTTTAGAAGTATTTGCTACAGTAAAGCAATCTTTAAGTTTTGAACGTGTTGATTTTTGTCTTGGAGCAGATAACACTCCTGTTTCTGAGTTTAGCTACATAGTTTGCTAAATTCGTATGTTAAACTTCAATTTTGTTATCAAAGCAAAATAAAACCTAAAAAAAAATGTTTCAGGTACTTTTGTTCATATAAGCCTCTTTATAATGAAACTGATTAAATCTCCTTATTTTACAATGGATTTGTAACAGGTGAACAGCTTAGTTCCAACTAAGTCAGCTTGATTTAGGCATTCTTAATAAGAACAACAAACTCTAGGTAGTGGCTCTTGGATTACCGTAAAATAATATCCCTTCCCTCAACTTTTCTGCCAAAAAAAATGTTTCCTCAGGAGATTCTATTCTATCATTGACAGAATAAAATTGTAGACCCATTGCATTAACTATCCTGTGAAATATTGCATTATATATTTAATTTAAATGCTCACGGATACTTTTAGAAGGTTGGTATTTTGTGTTTGTAGGTAAAACCATTTAAACATTGCTTTGAAATTTCATTTTTCCCCCTATGGGAGGATTAAAATAGCACTATTTTTATTCTTAGGAAAAGTTGCTCTCTAAAACAAATGAAGACTGACTGTGAAGCTTGACATTTTATGTAACAATGAATTCCATTATTAAGAAAGAAAGGTTTGCTTTTCTGATTCTGTAAGGTTGATAGAGGATTTAAAAACATTTAATTTCTTAAAATAGTATCAGAGTGGAAAGCATGTTTGTCTCCTATCCAAAAAAACACAACCTTTTTTCCCCCCCAATTGCAGCTGGGCATTGCTTCTATCTGCTTTAACTAAGTCAATAGAAAATTGTATTTCAGTTAAATATATTCCTATTTTTCATCGGCTTCCCAAAGTGCTTTTCTATCAAGAAAGTCTCCAATCACATCAGGGACACTCTTGAACATTTCAGCACCTACACCAGGAAAGCCATCCAAATGGGTTGTCAACTGAATGGATCTACCTATAGTCTGAACTGCTTGCGTGTGAACAGTCTTCTCTCTGCAGTTGAAAGAAGCTATAAAATTTGCAGGGAAGGAAAAGCTTCTGAAACTAATTCCATGCTATTTTGGGATACTGGGAAAACTATGAGAGTCAAACATTATTCTTTCCGGTACTTCGGTGTGGAGAGTAACAAGGTTATAAAAGGTTTCCATTCCCAAATATGTTATTGGGATCCACAAATTGTTTGATGGATTTCAGCATCCCGAAGCCAACGTCAGATACACATTCTTTCAGCCAGTGTTTTCGTAACTTGCCCACTAGAAGGAAAAAAAACAACAAAAAGTGTCTTTAATATTCACCATAATTAATCTTATGGCCATGAATGAACAAACACTGGGTGATAAATGCTTTTATTCAAAAATGAGAAATGTTTTGCTTTATTTGATTTATTGAGCCCACCAGACTATCAAGCTCATTAAGTTCAATGTATTCCCAAAGGAAACCTGGATTCCAGACTGCCTTTTCTCTTTACAAAGTATGATCAAGTTTAGGCAAAGATGATGTCTTGCATTTAATATAATTAAACTGAAGCAGCATATATTTACATGTGAGTAGAGATTCCGTACTCTGTTTTAAACAAACAATGCCCAGGCTATAATGAACTAGACAAAGTTATTTTATGAAAAACACTCAGGTTATCAAATAAACAAGAAAACACAATTCTCAAAAGTAGGATGACAGATTTTGGCTGTAGTTCTATCTGTATCTATATTTAGGAGTAAACTTCCTCTGAACCCAGTCAAATACTTCATTTGACCAAGTATGAATTTGTGTCCAGTACAGAAATTCTTAAGTATACATGCAAAGCAATAGAATCATAATACCAATAAAATGGGGAGTAAAGAAAATAATGATAAATAATAATACTACAGCCACACTACATGGTTAATAGACATTAGGCATTGTTTAACCTACATTTAAGTACTACATATGCATCCAAGACAATTGACAGCTGTTACTATCTTTACATAACTTTGGGGGGGGGAAGAGAGGGAGGAGCTTCAAGCCAGTCTTTACTCCTAGTGACAAGTCCCTGTAATTTTTTTGGCAACATTTTTGGAAATGGCTTGCCCTTGCTTTCTTCTTAAAAGTTGAATGGCCCAAAGTCACCCAGCTGGCCTTGTGCCTTTAACTACTACCCCAAGCTGGTTTCCTTGCACAAGTTAGAAAATTATAAATATGAATATAAACTTAATGAGAGCTTATAACACACAGTCATAAAAACTACAGTTCTTTTCAATGAAATCCACTTTGTCGTCAAGCAAGGGTTATAACATCAGCTAATCCTTCATTGAATACATTGAAGCAGGTGCTGAATACAAGCATGAGTTTAAACCAAACGTTTGATGTATTTGCATGAAAAAAACAACTCACAACCAATGCCTCTTGTCTTGGCTACATTAGGTGCCTCCCTCCCCCCCCCCAACTAAACCTAGGATGTCCACCCTTGAGGTAGCTGGTTAAATTGCCTCAGGGATAATGAACGATACGAACACCAACTGAGAACACAGTATTATTGTTTCTTTTCCCTGCCAATGATCAGCCTGTCACCAAGCTCTCTGGGGGGGGGGGAAAGCAAGGCTGACCAGGAGCGCGTTCTCAGCCACCTATGTGCCAATCAGAGCTAAAGAGACAATGGATAGTCTTAGCCACTATACTCCATTATCTGTAATATTGTTTAAGTGAATGTATCCTGTGGATATAGATGTAATTGTCCAAAAAAAAGAGTGAAAACAACTGGTCCAACAAGCTGGAGCACATTAAAGCCACAGCGGGATGTCCAACAGCGAGCAGGCCTGTCTTTTCCCCACCTCCACAATAATGTGACTCCACGAGGGACTGAACTGATGTCTGAGCAGCTACCAAACAGCCACTGCATATTTAATGGAGTTGCTCACCGTAGTGCTGGAAAACAGAAGGTGCTTGGACTGCATCATTAGTTCTGTCACTAGGATAATTTACACATCTATCTTGTCACATTTTCTATGCTTTATACTTTTACAATAATAAATCTAACGTACATTTGATTAGCGAACCGGAAAGTAAAAAAAACAAAACAAAACAAAAACTGCGCAGCGCACACCGGTGGTCTTTTATGAACATATTTGGTAAAGAAATTAACCCATTTGTAGCACAAAGTTGCAAACCCTGAATGTCAATTTCACTGTGTTAGAAGCACCAGAGTTGCTTTTTTGCAAGTGTGACAAGTCAAGGTGTCACTTAAAAAAAAAGATAAATTTACTTTGCTTGGAAAATATAGAAGCATTTGTCAGATAAAATAACAGGTGCACCACCTGACTACATCATCATCATCATAGTAATAATAATAATAAAGTTGGAAGGGACCTTGGAGGTCATCTAGTCCAACCCCCTGCTCAGGCAGAAAACTGTATACCAGACATGTCAAATTTGCGACGTCATGTGATGTTGCGCGACGTATCGGAACTTGTTTTGAAAGCCTTTTAATTACTTATTTTTATTTCAAGTGATTGTTTTATTAATCTAGGCTAAAAGATGCTACTGTATCTCAAGATGCTTATTCTAACACATTTGGCATATTATAGTGGACTGTTAATTTTAAATATCACGGACAGACCTAATCTGAGTGTTAACTACCACACTATAATACACAGACACACACATGGAAGCAAATGGCAACAGTGACCAGCCCATCAATACCGAATAGACTTATCAAGTGCAAATTCTCCACTTCTCACGATTCCTCCTCTGCATTTCCAATACTACTGGCAATTGAGAGGTAAACATAATGGAAGGGAATTCAAGAGAAGTTGGAAATCTCTTCTAATCTCTCAGCAAATTTTGTCTTCAAAATACAATGCTTTCCTGCAGAGTGGAAATGTTTTTTTTCCTGGTTTCAAATTATTCTTAGCTAACATTAAATGATATATTTATACAAAAAATAAATACTGAGAAGAAAGCAACAAAGGTATTTGCAAAGAGCAACTATTTCTCAGGAGTCAAATTTCTTAAGATTTTATTTTTCTATTTTCCCCCCAGAAAAGGGACTGTTAGGAGTAAACACTTTCTGGTATAAAGTGACCGGTTCTTTCTACAAAAACAGTTAAGTGCTATGAAGATCAAGTTAAATATGCTATATATTCCTTACAGCCTCAAGTCCCAGACTACATCTGTTTTCTTTGATACACAAAACCAGAGTTAAAATAGCTCCATTTATCACAAGATGATTGTGGTAGGCAGACAAACCAGGCTGTCTGTTTCAGGATAGTGAAAGCAACTGTTATTAATCACAATTATAGGGCAAACTCTGAAGAGAAATTGCATCAATGTTCTCCCTTCCACATGCAGGAACAAAAAGAAACACTAAGAATGTCATGGTTAAGGCCTGAAGGTCAGTAAATAATAATAAACAAGGATACTATCAGTTTAATCCCAAATCATAAATTGCAGCTCAGAATAAGTATTAGAAGTCACTGTGGGAATTTAACACATGGTAATTGATAGAACTACTACAGAAATGCCTGTTTGCAAAATTGAAAAAAAATATCAAAGTTTATTTGTATGTTCTGCCAGTGAGCCATGTATTAATCCCAGACTCAAAGAAAATATGAAGAAGCCATAATTCTTTGGCCAAAATTTTAAGGCTTAGCTTCTATATCTACTGCATATAACATTCTTTTGTTAAACTTGTCTCCAACTATATCCTTAGTTTTAGAATAGGCAATAAGCATAAGTAGAACATGAGTTACAGAAATTTATTTATTTATTTTATTTTAATTCCATTTATATCCCGCCCTTCTCCGAAGACTCAGGGCGGCTTACAAGCTTAGCAGTAGCCTTCATTCTATGTATATGCCTGCTTGTTAGGGCTTTCACACACCCCCCCCCCAAGCGGCATTATTACAAAGTCAGCTTATTGCCCCCAACAATCTGGGTCCTCATTTTACCTACCTCAGAAGGATGGAAGGCTGAGTCAACCTTGAAATACTAAAGCCTTTGTTAGCTGCTAAATTTTTGCTTAAATAATGAATTCATTTAGTTTAACTCATGGACAGGCAACTTAGTACTATGGAGATCTGATGCTATAATCTCTTTCAACTGGTCAGGGAAAGAGAAATGAAAGCCCAAATAATTTGTAGGATAACAGGCTGCCTACTCTGCTTAACTGTTCTCCAGATCAATTCCAGACACTTTCTCTTTTTTAAAATATATTTTATTGATTTTTTTTAACATAGTCACTTTAATATTTGGTAAACAGCGTGTTGTCTGGGTTTATATCTAAAAACAATCAATAACAAATAAAATCTATAATTCCATAATCCACATAGTAGCTTTTTTTTGATTTTCTCTTCTTCTAATAATATTCTTTTACCAGCACTGAATTAGTACATTTCTTAGTATTTTGATAGCTAACAATTGAATATAAACATTTTTTCTAGTATTTAACAACCACATCAATATAAAGCTTCTTTTCTAATTGATCATCTTAATTACCTCGTCATAGATCCTGTTTTCAAAGTTCTTATTTAGATTTGTTTTCCCGGCAATGTTCAAAAAATTCTTACCAGTTAATTACACTTACGTATTTTTGTCCTCACACAAGCCTTCCCAACAATTTTACATTTCTCATATCTTAAAAAAAAGAAGAAAAAAGGAAGGAAATAGTATACTACTTGAGAAACATGTCCTTCCTAAGCTAAGATACATTTATATCCAAAAATTTTCTATTCTTTTTAACCATATTCAAACAAATGTTTAATCTTTAAAAATTCCATCTAATAAATCCAATCATCTAATCTTTTAAATCTATTCAGAACTTTTTTTATCAATTAAGATTTTCTCAAGATCAATTACACTTAAGTATCTAAAACATTTCCCTCATATAAACCATCCCAACATTTTTATTTCTCATATCATAAAAACAAATACTATGTTACTTGAGGGGCCCATCCCTCTTAAACTAAAATACATTTATATCCAGATTTTTTTATTTTTTAACCATATTCAAACAAGTGTTTAATCTTTAGATATTCCATCTGATAAATCCTATCATCTAATTTCTTAATTCTAACTTTAACCTTTTTTGCCAAACATCTTTCCTAATCTGTATGCTCCATCTTCCCACAGTCTTGTAGATATTGTTTTAAGTACAAGAGAAAAATCCAGTAAGATGTTTTTGTGGGAGGGTTTCGCCCCTTCGCATTCATTGAAAATCTTTTTCTTTCTTTCTCTCTTATCATTGTCTCTCAAGTTCTCGTAGTTCTCCTGACAGCTCTATAATCCATTTTGTTGAATCTTTTTTCTTGTCCTCATTATTTTGCAATCTTGAATTGTAGGTTATCTTTTCCATGTCTGATATTTCCTGCAAGTTTTTCTCCACCTGGGTTAAATCATAATTCCTTTCATTGTTGGGTTCCATCTTTAAATCTCTTTCCTCTGGTTTATAGTCAGTTGTCTGCTTTATCGGATTGCTCTCTATTTTTATTTTCTGGACTTTTTTTGTTGTAAGGTTAAATTGAAGATGTGTTCATTTATATTTTCAAAGTTGTTTTTAATTTCCTTGTGGTTTGAAATCATTGTTGTTTGAATTAGTTGCAACATAGCGTACATTTCCTCCTGGAAAGTATTTGTTTTTTTCTTGATATGTTCTTTCTGCAGGTCTCTGATGTTCCATGATAGCCAAAAATCCAAGTTTTCCTTTTTCTGCAAACAGCTTTAGAGTCACAGTTCAATAAGTATTTGTAATCCAGGAAGGTCAAAAAATTTTTCTAGGGTTTATAGTTCTCGCCTTGTGGGTAACCCAAAATGTTTTCTTTTCTTTGTTATAGCTGTTCTCTGTTTAGTTAAGACATTGCAGGTCATAAAAATACAGAATGCAGCCGCGAGAGTTGTATTGGGAGTCTCCCGATACTCCCGTGTTACACCTCTGCTCCGCGAGCTGCATTGGTTACCAGTTGTCTTCCGGGTGAGGTTCAAGGTGTTGGTAATGACCTACAAAGCCCTCCATGGCATGGGTCCAGAATACCTTGGGGAGCACCTGCAGCCGGCGTCAACTTCCCTCCGCCCAGTACGCTCCCACAGAGAGGGCCTCCTCAGGGTGCTGCCGGTCAAAGAATGCCGACTGGTGGCCCCCAGGGGGAGAGCGTTCTCTGTGGGTGCACCGGATTTATGGAACCATCTTCCGGTTGAGCTCCGGATGGCGCCCGATCTCCGCTCCTTCCGGCGCGACCTTAAAACCTATCTCTTTAAACAAGCTGGCCTGGCCTGATGGGACGGGGTGGGATTTTTATTAACGACTTCAATTTTAAATTTGTATTATCTCTGGGCATTGTTTAATTATGTTTTAATAATCTAATTTTAACTTTTGTATCTAATTTTTATGTATTGCCCTGTTCACCGCCCTGAGTCTCTTGAGAGAAGGGCGGTATATAAATTAAATTAATAAAATAAATAATAAATAATAAAAAACAAGTTATCTTTTTCTGGGCTTTCTGCCAATTCCTGTATCAGAGCGACTACAGTTGTATATTTTCATCCACCACTAGATGTCAGCACCAGTTCATTTTCCAGTTTTCAAAACAAGCAATTACTTTCTTCTGTTTTCATCAGTAAACTTTTGAAAAGAAAATCTTAACAAATTCTACCAATTTCAAACTTATCCAGATTTAAGTCTTATATTCATTTCATTTCAATATATTTCTGTCCCCCCTAAAAGTTTAATTCGCTGCTTCCTTCTGTGGGAGAGTGGGGCAAGGGTCCCCCTCCTTCTCACTTTCAGAGGATTTTTGCTTCTTGTTTTTCTCTCTCTCCAAGAAATCAATTATCAAGTAGAAGAGAGAGAATTGATATTCTTACCCAGTTCCAAACACGCTGTTTACAATTAAGCTTAAATTAGTGCTTTTTGGCTTTGGCTGCTTGTACCTTGGGCTAGACTCTGGAATGAAACTAGCCTTTCTTCTGGAGGGCTTTCCCCGAACAACCAGATCGACCACCATCTCTCTGCGGTTGGTGAGGCTTTCCTCCTTTGTTGCCTCTCTGGGGAGACTTTAGGCCCATTTAGGGTCCCCTAACAGGAAAAAAAATTGGCCATAGGGTGAGGAGTCCTGTGATCCCTCGGTTGCTGTGCTACTGCACAAAACTGGAAGCCTCCTTTGATTCTCAATGTGTGCTTCCAAGGCTGATGCAGGCATTCCCACGAATGCCAACTTCAACATGGTAGCCACAAATCATTGGTCCCAGTAGCTCACTTCTCATTTCATACTGCTCAGGAAGACGTTTCAGATTCATGAGATTTTCAACAGCCAGTCTGTAAGAAATCGTGAGACATCTGCTCAGAAACCTTACAGAAACAATGCAGTCTCAGAGCATTGCTTCTGAGTACTCTTGACTTGTATCTTTATAAGGACATTTTGTTCATCTTTAATTGCTCATCTTTAGATGGGAATCCATGTGTTCACATTTATTTTATACCTGAACAAGTAGAATATCCTAGAACTGAGCTCTTAAGTTCAGGCCATGGTTCCTGCTTTTCTTGTCCAGTTCACAAGCAACACAAAGCAGAATATGCAAAACAAAAGGAAACAGCAACCAGAGCAAGAAATACAGTATGCAGTAAGAGGCTGACAATCTATCCCCTTTGTCATGGTACAAACTTTAGATATGTTTACTTGGATGAGCAATATTAGTGATTGGGAACTACATAAAAAAGCATGGGTTGCCCTTTGCATGGATATCACGCACAGCCCAGATCCAGGTGTCAGTCTACACCACAGATCGCTCTGAGAGAGGCAGCAGCACACCTGGTAGAATGTACCATGATGGGATTTGGAGCACAAAGATCTCGTGACCAATTATTCCCTTTGAGAGCAAAATAACATATGTGGACTGAAGACACCATTTTAATATGCATTCAGGAAACAATGTTCATTTGGCCATTAAAGAGCTGTTAGCCTTGAAAATCTATCATTGTAATCCAGGTTGAAGACAAGGGGTTTGCACCCATTAAGTAAATGATGAAATACTGTCAGGAGCAACAACAGCTTTGACAAGAAATCAGGTAAGTTAAATTACTGATACACTTGGCAGATAATCATTTTATTTCTATGCATTGGAAGACATGGGCTCAAAGCCCACCATCCAATGGCAGCCATTAGAAATACAGATTTTTCAGACTAGCAGTTTATGGGAACAGGTACAAGTGGTTTGAAAGATTCTTTCAGAATCACAGAAAAAGCACTAGAAAGATATAGGCCAAGCGACTTGGGGTGACGTGGTGAGTTTAAGGAGTTTTCTTTGGTCAGTGACACATAAGGGGGAAAATGCTGAGGAATTGCCAACAGGAATAAAACACTTCTGTCAGATATATTGTGAGAAATGGTGAATCTTCTGGAATTTAGAGAAAATAAAAACCCATCTTATACATGAAAAATGAGTTCCACCCACAACAGGCTGTTAAATTTCTGAATGAAATCCATTAAATGTGGCATGAATTATTAGTACACAAACCATGAGCCATACAGTGTACTGTAAAAGAGATTCAAATATCAGTATAACCCACAGGATAGAAGAATTTGAACTGGGAAAATTAAAATCTGAATCTTTAGGGCTTCCAGTTTGCCATGCAGCCGCTATGGACAGCTGGGAGACTTGCTCTCTTCCCCCCCCCGTCCAGTTTCGCATCGCTGGGGGGCCCTGAAAAGGGCCGAAAGGACTGGCCATTATGGCTCGTCTGTAGGCTGTGAACAGCCGAAGTCACATTTTCCACCAGGCAACTCCTAAAGCAGCGCGGAAGAGACTGGGTGAGATCTACCTCTTTTACACCCTAATTACTTTTTGTACGTCCTTAAGCTGCTAAGCATTTTCCCCCCTGTGGTGAAAGAAGGGGGACTTTTCCCCTCCCTCCAGAAAGAGCGGCGACTAAATACCCAGGGGCGTTTTGAACGTTGAAAAAGTTACTGAATCCCAATTGGAACTTTATTTCTCAAAGCATGTGGATTGAAATATTTTTTATTTCCTATTGTTCATTGTCTACTTCTGTTGGAAATCTGGATTCTTTCTTATGAAAAAAAGAAAGAAAAACTGAAAAGATTAAGACAACTTTGGGACTCAAAGGGAAACTTTAAAAGGGGCATGGCTGACTGCCCAGGGAAATAGATAAGATACATAACCTTGAGAACTTTGAAATAACAGCTGTGAAAGGCTTTGTGTTCCCTACCTAGAAAAAAAAATCTCTCTTTTGGATTTTCTAAGTGTAAAGCCTTTAGCTTAAAATACCAATATGGAAGAAGGCCAGGAACAAAATTTCCTTATAGATGAAGATCAACAAACTCTCGCTAGGTTGAAAACATTAATCCAAATTATTACCACAACCAATGAAATACTAAGAGGCTATGTGAAGTAAAAAGAAGACAGTCCAGATGTGAAAGCCCAAACTTTGACTACAACTAAAGAATCATCTATACAAAATACAACAGAAAAAATGAAACATTCAAATACTATGACAGACGAATCTACTACTCAACAAATACTGACGTTTGAAAATTCAGAAAAGACATCGACAACTTGGAAAAAGGAAAAGGTTTCTTACACAACTCAGAAGGAACCAGAGGATTTAGAAAAAGAACAGTTGGATGAGAAGATAAACAATTCAGAACAACCACATCGATATGGAAGAATAAAGAGAAGACCCACTAAGAGCTACAAGTCCTCTCAAAAAAATAGTGACCGGATGGTTTTGTCAATATCAATTAATATACATGATATTACAAGGAGACAGGTTCGATGACCCAAAAACAAGGACATGGAAGATGATTTGGCAAAGGAAAAAAGCCAGAATAAGACTCAAGAAGAATGGAGTGTCGACCATCTTATCGAAATCTAAAACAGAACGTACTTAAATAGATATATTTTATATATTTATATTTTATTCGATTTCTATACCGCCCTTCTCCCAAGGGACTCAGGGCGGTTCACAGGGCATATATAAATAACGATACAAAAGTTAAAAGGAAATTAAACCAGTGCCCAATTAAAATACAACAATAATAAAATACTAAAAAACCAATTAAAAACCCATATTCCCCCATCAGGCCAGACCAGCCAATTCAAACAAGTGGGTCTTCAACCCGCGGCAGAAGGATCGGAGGTCTGATGCCATCCGGAGCTCAACCGGCAGTTGGTTCCATAATGCCGGAGCACCCACAGAGAAGGCCCTCCCCCTGGGGGCCACCAGTCAACATTCCCTGACCGGAGGCACCCTGAGGAGGCCCTCTCTGTGGGCACGCACTGGGCGGAGGGAAGTTGACGCCGGCAGCAGGTGGTCCTCGAGGTAACCCGGACCCATGCCATGTAAGGACTTAAAGATCATAACCAGGACCTTGAACCTCACCCGGAAGACAACTGGTAGCCAATGCAGCTCGCGGAGCAAAGGTGTAACATGGGAGTACCGGGAAACTCCCAAGACAACTCTCGCAGCCGCATTCTGTACCAGTTGGAGCCTCCGAGTGGTCTTCAAGGGAAGCCCCATGTAGAGAGCATTACAGTAGTCAAGGCGAGAGGTCACGAGCGCATGAGTGACTGTACACAGGGCATCCCAGTCCAGATTTTGAATGTCCCGGGATGCCGGAATGTACAGCCACTCAGTCTTGTCAGGGTTGAGTTGAAGTCTGTTCCTCCCCATCCAGACCCGAACCGCCTCCAGGCAACGGGACATCACAGCGAGGGCATCACTGGGGTGGTTTGGGGTCGAAATGAAAAGTTGGGTATCATCGGCGTATTGATGATACCCAACTCCAAAACCACGAATGATCTCACCCAGCGGTTTCATATAGATGTTGAACAGGAGAGGCGAGAGAACCGACCCCTGAGGAACTCCACAAACGAGAGACCTAGGGGCCGATCTCTGCCCCCCTGCCAACACCGACTGCGAGCGTCCCAGGAGATAGGAGGAGAACCACTGAAGAACTGTGCCTCCCACTCCCAATCCCCTGAGACGCCGCAGCAAGATACCATGGTCGATGGTATTGAAAGCCGCCGAGAGGTCTAATAGGACTAGGACAGAGGAATATCCCCTATCCCGAGCCCTCCAGAGATCATTCACCAGAGCGACCAATGCCGTCTCCGTGCTGTGCCTGGGCCTGAAACCCGATTGGTACGGGTCCAAATAATCCGCTTCATCCAGGACCAGAGGGAGCTGATGCGCCACCACACTCTCAACAACCTTCGCAAGAAAGCGAAGGTTGGAGACTGGACGAAAATTGTTCAATACAGCTGGGTCCAAGGCAGGCTTCTTGAGGAGAGGTCTCACCACCGCCTCCTTCAAGACGGTGGGGAAATTACCCTCACTCAAGGAAGCTGATATAACCACCTGGAGCCAGCCTCGTGTCCTCTCCCTAGCTGCATAAACCAGCCAAGAAGGGCACGGATCCAATAAACATGTGGTGGAGCTCAGCCTCCCCATAATCCTGTCCACTTCATCAGGGGTCACAGAATCAAACTCCTCCCAGATAACATTGACAAGACCGCCCGTGTCCTGGTCGTCAGACTCTGCCCAGCTGGAGTCCAAACCGGTCCGGATCCGAGCGATTTTATCCGACAGATGTTGACTAAATTCCTCGGCACGACCCTGCAAGGGATCCTCCCTCACCTCCTGATTAAGAAGGGAGCGAGTCACCCTAAACAGGGCGGCCGGGCGATTATCTGCGGACGCGATGAGGGTAGAGAAGTAATTACACCTCGCCGCCCTCATCGCTGCGAGATAAGACCTAATATAGGTTCTTAACCGCAATCGGTCGGATTCGGATCGGCTGGACCTCCAGCAGCTCTCTAGGCCCCGTTTCCGACGCTTCATCTCCCGGAGCTCCGCGGAGAACCATGGAGCTCGCTGGGATCTGCACCGGGTCAGGGGCCGCAAGGGTACAACCGGGTCAAGTGCCTCAGTGGCTGCCCTTTCCCAGGCTTCCACTAAGGCATCCACCGAGTTGTGAGCAATGGAGGCAGATGGGGGCCCCAGCGCCGCTTGGAATCTGTCAGGATCCATTAAGCGTCTGGGGTGGTACCATCTAATTGGCTCCGTACCCCCACGGCGGGGGGTGGCAAAACGGAAGACCAGCCGCAGGAGGTGATGATCGGTCCATGACAGGGGCATAATAAATGGAGAGCCCCCACCAAGATCATCCAACCACTGTCCAGATAAAAAAATCAGGTCAAGGGTGTGGCCTCCCTCATGAGTTGGTTCAGAAATTACTTGCGTCAGGTCCATGGCCGTCATGGAAGCCATGAACTCCCGAGCTAGCTCAGATGAGCCTTCCAGGGATGGTAGGTTGAAGTCTCCCAAAACTATAAGTTTGGGGAACTCAACCACCAACCCCGAGAGGATATCGAGCAGCTCGGGCAGGGCTGCCGCTGCGCGACTAGGCGAAATGTACACCAGCAGCAAGTCCAACTGCGCCCCAGAACCAAATCTCACAAAGAGAGACTCACACCAGACTATCTGAAGAACGGTGGTCTCCCGCGGACATAAGGTCTCCCTGATAATCACCGCCACACCCCCACCCCTACCTTGAGCTCGTGGCCGGTGTAGCACCCGGAAGCCTGGTGGGCAAAGGTCAACCAAAGGGACCCCACCCTCTGGGCCCAACCAAGTCTCCGTGATGCAAGCCAGGTCCGCATGCTCACCCTCAACTAAATCCCTAACGAGGGGAGCTTTGTTAACCACGGACCTGGCATTCAGGTACACCAGCCGGAGCTCAGGAGGCTGCACATCCTCGCTCCCGGAACCTCGGGGAAGAAGCAGAGGGTCGGAGCGCCTCACCGCTTGCAAATAGCGGAGACGGCCCTCCCGGTAACGATACGGCCCCCTGTCTATCCACCTGCTGCCATTCCCCGTCGTGGGAATCGGTAATCCCACGACCCGCTCATAAGCCCCGGAGACAACCACACCGTTCTCCCCCCGCGCGGTCAGACCCAAGTCTGGCCTGAGCCATGGTTGATTGGCAACCCCCCATAGCCAAACAACCCACATCTCCCACCCCTCTCCCCAACCCCATAAAAAATTTCGATAAAAAAGTAATCAGGGGCCTCCTATTAAATTTGTGTTGACGGCCCCTGCCCCTGCCCAGCCATCTCTCAGGGTCCCAGGGCTCGGGCCCTTCATCAAGGTTAAGAGTATTTAAAGAGGCGGGTCGCACCCAGGAGAGGGGGGCACCCCTGAGGGCGAGCAAGTCCGTGCTGGTGTATTGTAGCATATGGGTCCAGCAAGTCCAGGATAGGCATCCCATTGGTTATATCCATGGGAGGGTCGAAACATGGAGACAAATATCTGGATCCGCACCCAACTTGACTGCCACTCAGTTGGGTGCTCCCAGGGACAGGCCGCCCCCCGCCCTCTCACGACGGGTTGCAACTCTGTTCCTGGGAGTGGTCCAGATATCCTCTGGGTAGGCATACCCCATAGAGCTCCCACCTCTATGGGGCTGCAGATGGAAAAGCCAGGCCACTCTCCCACCGTGGCCAGTACCCAGGTGTGTCCAAAATCCAAGGGGAGGGGGGGTAGGCAGAAGGATGATAAATATGTATGTTCAAGGCAAAAAGGGTAGGCAGGCCAGGATAGTAGAGATGGTCTGAAGTCGCCGTCATCGCTGCAGAAGCAGTCCAAAAGTGGTGCAGGAACGACGTCATCTTTGCTCCATTAAGATGACCCGCGGTCGTCTTCTCCGCCGCTAAACGGCCCGAAGACGCCGTCGCCGCCAAGTTGACTGTCGCCCTCTCCACCGCCAAAACGGCCCGAGGGCGACACCGCCGCCGAAAGCGGCCCGAGGCGACCTGGGGCAACATGGGGACCCCACCGCCGGCGAGAGGGCCAAAAGCCCCAAAAGCGACAAAGCCAGCCACCGGCCACCGCGAACGGGGCACACAGTCCCAGGAACGCCGGTGCCGCCGAAAGCAGTCCGAAAGCAGGCCCCAGAAACGTCCCACCAGCTGTTGGCCGCCAAAAACGGCCAGAACACACCACCTTTGCCGTCGCCGCCGAACACGGGCCGCCGCCGCCGAGCGCGGGCCGCCGCCGCCGCCCAGCGCGGCCCGAAGACCACCGCAACCAGCGCCGGAGACGACGCCCACGCCCACGATAAGATGTGCATGTTGAACACAAGACATTGTTATGAACTGAGATAAAGAAAAAACTTTGGTCATTAAAATTTAGCAGTATAAATACTAATAGCTAATTTGAGGATTGATTTGTGTATAAAGGTCATGTAAGGGTGAACAATGTAGATAAGCTAAAAACGTATTGTTAAAAGTAATAAATAGGTCTATATGGAACGTTAAAAACAAAAATTATTAGTTTAAGCAAGAGATAGCAGATACAAAGAAGAGAAAGAGGAAGTATTAAATACTGAAATAAAAACAACTTTTGATTAAAAAACCCTGAAAACTAGCAAAAAGGAAGGATATCATATTGTATCCTTAACCTGTTGACATAGAGGGTCAGAAGTTAAGTAGACGGGATGTGTATTTTGAACATTAGACTTTGTGAGGAATAATGATAGATGAATTGGGAGTATATTAAAAATTTTGGGAATGATAAATATCAAACGTTAAATCTAAATGTTAGTGGAAATTAAAGCTGAAAAATCTATTAGGTCATTGATTGTCTAAAAGACTGTATGTTAAAACAATTAGAATATGTGTAAACTAAAAACTTTGGATATATGTAAGAAAGCTATCTTCTATGTGATTGATAAGATAAAATTTGTCTTTTAATTTACAAATAGACAGTATATATGAAGGGAAAAAGAGAGGAAATGTTTATGGTAGCAATCTGAAATCTGTACTAATGATATCTGTATGTAATTGAATTACTACTATCCAGCCACCACGTTGCTTTTCAAATATGTGAATGTAATATTAGAAAATCAATAAAATTTGTATATAAAAAAATAAAAATAAAATCTGAATCTTTAATTAGGGTAGAAGTTGGTGGACCACATGATTAATCAGCTCCAAAACCAAAACGGCACCTTTTTTCAAAACAATATGGTTGAATATCCCATTTCTTAACATTGGGAGAACAAATCCTAATGTTTCAAGTCCAATATTAGTTATGAATTTGTTATGGTCACCTCCTAAGCAAAAAAGAGAGCATTCAATTGTCAGTAATAGTGCAAGAACAATATTTGACTCAAGCAGTTGAAGGGAGAGTACAAGCAGTTGGGCTGTGTTGGGTTAAAAGCAGTATCAGTTGCTGATAATTCTGTCTGTAACATTGGACTTGTGAATAAAACACTTGGAAAAGGAATGGCTTATAAATAACTTTTCCTAAGATAATTGGAAAGATTATCACCAGGTCAGTCTTTCTTTTCATTTTAGACTCAATGATCTATGCATAGGAATCATGATCTAAGGAACACCATATCATGTCCAACATGGATATTAAGGAAAGATAAGTAACAATGGGGCGTAGGAAGTGCTTTGATTGGCTATACTGAGTTTGCCAAAGCTGGAAATAGTAAAAGCTGTTTTAAAATGGCAACTGCATCTTGCTCTAGTATTTGGAACTATATAGTCAATGTCTTCATTTATTTATTTTTATGGTCTCTTGTACCCATTTTTTAGTACAACATATTAGCTATCCCATACAATTTTGTACCACCTGCATATTCAATAAGCATATTTCTCTTTTCCAAACCATTAATGAAAGTACTGAAGATTGGAAGATCCATGAAAGATTATTGTGGCACCAACTCAATACTTCTTTCTAAATATGATTTTTGAGACAGTGATGTATCCACATAAATGCCATACCATCTACATTTAACTAGCTTGCTGTCAGGGAGCATTCTGTCAACATAGTCACATTACAGGATTCATGCTATTAAAAAAATACCCATTTAAAAATATGGTAAGATTTATCTGGTAAAATTTGTTCTTGACGAATTTGTACTGACTTTTAGTAACTATTGCATTATTTTAAAGTGTTAACAAACTTTTATCCTTTGTGCTACAATCTTCCAAGTTGTTAATGGCAGACTAACTTGTCTTTAATGTGATTCTTATGTTTTGGTTGCTCTCTTTCAAACTTTTGGCACTTCACATTTTTTCAGGATTGTTCAAAGATTTACATAAGCCAGAAAATTAGCTAGATCATTCAGTTCACTATAATGCAGTGCCAAGAAGCTCTAGAGATTTAAAGTCATTCAAACTATGCACATTTTTTTTAGAAATTTCAATCTTTAATCATGCCCCTTCTTAATGTCCTACTTTTTCTATTTTTTGTGTGTTTATGGACTGACTACAGCAAAATAGAAGTTGAGATGCCCTGTCTTTTCCTTGTTACCTGTTGGTATTTTGCCTCTTTAGTGATTTTCTTTTGCCATTAAATTCTCTTGTCACAGGACCCAATTTATTATTGTTCTATAAAAAAAATCTTTTTTTTAAAGTCCAAGACTTTGATTAAATATTTGAAATTGGTATCAACACTTAATGACCACATAAATTCTAAGTTTTACTTTTCCTTACAATCAAGAATTTCAGCATTATATGATCATCTTCCCCACCAACGTTCCAGCTACTTCCACTTCCTTAACTAATCTTCTTAATCCTTTTTCTATCCTCTTAATAAGAACTATTTACAAGATAAATTAAGAGTTTTGTGGAATAACTATGCTTGGCAACATTTGACTCTGATGATTCTGAATTTAAGATGAGCCTACCAAAACAAAATAATGAGAAACTTTTTTAAAAGGTTATAACCATACATAAAATTCCTCTAAAGTCCCAGCTTTCATTTTTTGTCAGTCGGGATTGCTAATTTCCACTGAAACCAATCCTGGCTTATTCTTTTCCCCCAAAATGTGCACATGGAACCATCTTACATATCTGTAGATGTCATAAGCCATATTTTTTTTTCAAAAAAATGTTCAGGTCAGGAGGAAAAAAATAAAGAAACAATTTGTGAAACAAAGTTCTGCATTTGTAAAATAAATTACTTTTTCATCTGAACACACGCACAATTTCTCTTTTCAAACAAACATAAACAGAGAAAGAAAATTTAGACATCTGTACTCAGCAGGAATAAAACTGATACATTACTTTATAATCAGCCTCACTGAATTCAGCAACTTTAACTTCCAGATACATAAACTTGCTATGCCAGGAATTCATCTGTTTAGACCAGTCACCTCCATACAAGTTGGGGCTAAAATTGGGAAGCAGTTCTTTAGGCATTGAGCTGTTTGTTTCTCCTCTTGAGCTTCCCTTCATACACAAATTGAGTGTCTACAGTGAAGAACCTCCGTAGCAGTTTATGGATATTAAAAATCCTCTTGATTTCCCCCAGCTTTCCCTAGCTGTGCTGGCTAGTCTAATTTTCAAAGGCATTCAAGCTTTCAGCTCAATATCTGCTCCCACTTGCATTAATTATTAGAAATTCTGCTCAGTTTTCAATACTGGCATCTATTGTCAGCAAATATGACTATCCCCAATGAAAAATTAGTCTTCCTATTGGATAAATATAAGTGCTTTGTAAAACATTCTCCATTATCACAGTGTAAGATAGCCACCAAAAGTATCTGGATTGCAGTTGGAGATAGGCAGGTAGGTAGGCAGACAGGCTAGTGGTAATAAGAATGATTAACACTATCTAAAAACAGGAATTCTTCAAAACAGTAATAGGAAGCATTTTGTATTATTGATATTTTTAATCAAATAAGTCAGACTGACTGGACTAATTAAAATATAAAACAGCTCACAATTATCTTTCAGCATGTTCACTTTTTCCTATTTTATAATGTAGTTCTTTGCTCAAAAGATAACATTTTAGAGAGTGAAAGAAAATATTCTCCACTTTTCAAAAGACATGCAGAACCTGCACATAATGAACTTATGGCTGAAAATATTGAGAACTGACATGGATCAGTTTATAAACTTTTGTCACCAGTCATTTGGCCAGAAATCATAACATTTTATAAATATATCACAGAAAAAAGCTTGGGGATGTATCCTCCATTCTATAGGTGGCTGAACATATATAAAGTAGCCTAAAATATTAAATTCTTGTGCGGTATTTATTTTAATCTTACTCCTAATCATCTCCCATTCCTATGTTAAAAGACAGTTATTAGTTGGACGTTCCTCAAGAGAGCTTGTCCGAGGACGTCTCCATGGTCATGTGGCCGGCATGACTAGACGCCAAAGGTGCACGGAACGCTGTTACCTTCCCACCGTAGTGGTCCCTATTTTTCTACTTGCATTTTTACATGCTTTTGAACTGCTAGGTTGGCAGAAGCTGGGACAAGTAACAGGCACTCACTCTGTTACGCGGCACTCGGGATTCGACCTGCCAAACTGCCAACCTTCAGATCGATAAGCTTAGCGTCCTAACCCACTGAGCCACCGCGTCCCATATATATATATAGCCTCCGAAATTCTTTATTAGCAATTTGAATAATTTAAACAAATAATGAACTGTCGTAAGTAGTGACTATAGCCTGCGGATAGCCTTGGGCTAGGCTGAAACAGGAAAGATTTAACTAGCAAGGTATTCAAAAAGACTTGACAAATACTTCACACACACACACACACACACAGAGAGAGAGAGAGAGAGAGAGAGAGAGAGAGAGAGAGAGAGAGAGAGAGAGAGAGAGAGAGAGAGAGAGTGAGAGAGAGATTGAGATTTTCCCAGAAGAACGAAGCTGAAGTCACCAGCCTGAGGATGTATGTATGTATGTATGTATGTATGTATGTATGTATGTATGTATGTTAAACGTTTGTTAAGTATTTAGAATGCACTTGCTTAAGTCCCAAACACAGGACAAATCTTATTTCCTGTTTCAGCCTAACCCAAGGCCATCTACAGGCAGTAGCCACAGCAGTGGCAGCTCATATTTGTGTAAATTGTTTTGGCACACACACACACACACACACACTACAAAGTGAGTAACTAAAAATATGATCTGTAACAATACCTCCATGATGATGTGACAAACTTCCTCCATTAGCAAGGATTTCATCTCTTGCTGCTATCTAAAAGGAATAAAGTAATTTAAATTATTTAAATTATTCAGCTGTTGAAGCAGGCAAGATAGTATGTTTCATTCAGTCACCAGCAAATATATAATATAAAGGAAGGGGATGTTACATTTACACTTTTTTAAAAAATCCCATTTATATCCCGCCCTTCTCCGAAGACTCAGGGCGGCTTACAATCTAAGCACAAATCAATGTGCTTAGCAATAGCCTTCATTCTATGTATATGCTTGCTTATTAGGACTTTCGGGGGCCCCCAAGCGGCATTATTACAAAGTCAGCTTATTGCCCCCAACAATCTGGGTCCTCATTTTACCTACCTCGGAAGGATGGAAGGCTGAGTCAACCTTGAGCCTGGTGGGACTCGAACCTGCACTAATTGCAGGCAGCAGTTCTTTTACTTGCAATTTACCTTTTGAGAGACATATTTCCAATTGTTTTAAAAAAGTCCCTGATAAAAATGAAAACAACTCCTTTCAGAGCATTTTCATTCTGAAGTTCTACATAAACATAATTTTAGTTGCAATATGTACCTAAACTGTATTTACATAGCAAATGTCAGCACATATTCATCCTCACTCTTATTCCACCCCATTCTGCTGATAAGTAAAACTTTGTTAGAGTTCTACAAATATCCTATGTTGTTTTTAAAAAGCAAGCAAACAGAAGAGTGTTTGCAATCAAAAATTATGGTCTGAATTGGGGAATGGGGGAATAGAGACCAGAAGAAAAAGAAGAAAAATGAGGTTAGAACTTGGGAGAAAAAAATTGGGAGGGTTCAACTTGATAAGAACTTGGATGGGAAAACCACCTGGAAATTCAGGGTCGATGAAACAGATGACCAACAGCTCATCAAAAATAATGTGAAAATCTCCTTAAAGCTATCAAACAGCCAGTTTCACATTCAACTTTGGTTCAGGTAACAATGAAACATAAACTTTATCTAGAACATTTAAGTTATTACCTCTATTTCATCAATAACCCGAGTAGGGTCACTAATTCCTCTGTAGTTAAAGCCCAAATAGAAGTAGACACATGCACCAGCATCATACAACTGTGTCACCCTGGTTTATTAAAAAAAGAAAAATGTCTGATCAAATAACAAAATTCCTGAACAAACAGTCCAGTTTAAAAATAAACGATATGGCGACACTGGATGTTAAACACAAGTATTCCCATCTCTCCTAAGTTTGGATTATTAAGTTTTATTTACAGCCCAAAGCCTCAAAATAGCGAAGTACTCAGCCAGCTTCGGGATATTCCGGGAAATTCACACATCGTAAAGTGGCTAAGGTTACAAAACACTGCATTTTAGGGATAACAATGCTGCTGAAGCTGAACTATGGCTGAATTTTCAGTCTGACCAACTGAGAAAAGTAAAAGTCACACTGCATCTTACAAGCCTGACTTGTTTCAACTAGTGATGATTTAGGTTAAATGCACACTACATTTTGTGTGATAAATTGTGGCGATTCTAAACAAGATGAAGGCCTGTTGTAATTTAAGTTTCATTGTAGCAATTAGGCAATTCAGCTGATGCAAGTAGGCATATTAAGCTATTTTACAAAAACTAGTCACCAAATAAATAAAGCTACATAGTATTAGGGCTTTGGTGCAAAATTATAGTGACATAATTTTAAGAGGTTTCTGGGAGCAATAAAAAATCACACTGTAGACCTACATATCACCTGTGTGATGCCCAACCCATTTTAGAACTTAATTGATATGAAGATGCTTTACCGACAGGTAACAAATGGTGGAAACTGAACACCTTTTTCTTTGCATTCTCTCGTCATTCTTTCTTTTACATTTTTGCACAGATCGAGAACCCTAAAGATAAAATAGCACAAAAATTAAAAAAGCTAAACTATTTAACATATTCATTGGTAACATTTTATAACCGATATAAGAATAGATTTATTGTAACCCAAGATAATGATTAATTCTGGGTCATTAAAAGTAAAAATGTGCCTACGCATTCTGCTTGGTTCTCAAAGGTACATATTACCATAAAATAATTATTAAACAACATTTAATAGAAACGGAGTATATTTAAATATGTTACATTTTTTATCTTGATTAAAGCTTTTTAAATTTAAGATATAGATGGATAATTCTCCTTATCAGGGCTTTTACCTCCAAAAATACCACTTTTGTTTATTCAATAAATCAAAACAGGCACCTTCCCATTCTGCACAAAACGTACTAAAGGCACATTATATTGGCTCTACAGATTCCTCTGAATGTGATAAGGAGAACCAGATGACCTAGTAAAGGTTATAAACTTGACTACACTAATTGTAAAAGCCAAATGTACGTACACACACACACACACACACACACACACACATCCTCAGAAGCACAAGACCACAAGCACAAGCACTGGACTAAATTCAGATAGTCTTTTGAGGATGGTATCAGTAAAGCCATTTAATTAAGCAGTTCTAAGTGTGAGGTTTGGGGTACTGTGTTATATTTTTGTAATTTATTCTTAAATTACATACATACATATTAAGTTTACATGCATATTAAACTTTGCTTATGCTCATTAGGAAATCACCAGAGAGATAATGGTTATCCTCTTTTTCAAACAACAGGATCTTCCATTGGCTCAAAAAGTGCCTGCGGATAGAAGTTGTTCCTCTGTTGGAGGACAGGGAAGTTAGGAGCCAACTGATTAGGTTTTCTTACTTCATCAAAAATCTATGAAGTATTATTACTAAAATACGTTTCACATGGACTGTCAAATAATACATTTTTTCTATTATTTCAGAAACAATCTGCTATCTTTATATTCTATCAAATACTTAGATCATTAAAACCTAAAACCATCACTTTCTAACAAATTTTCAGGAAAAAAGTCATAAAAATATTTATTTTCACTGAATGGAAAATGTTTTGATTTTACCTATCCCAAGGAACGGATGTTTCAAATGATTCTCCAATTACATAATAATCCATGCCAAGGTCCTATTCAAGAAACCAGAAAAGGCTTAGATTAGTATTACATTTTAGACTCATATATTTACTAGGAATAAATATGCAACTGAAAATAGTTAAGGTATTATTGAGGCAACAGACCTGCATTTATTTAAATTAAATGACTAGGCTCAGTCTAGGAGTAAAGTATGGAAAATGTATCTGAAACTTAGTTTCGATTTCCTGAAATTAAACTATGTGTAACATGTATCTTGGACTCAATCTATACCTCATAAGCAAAACTGTAAAACTATATAATTTTTATAAAGCACAAAGACAAAAAAAGAAGCAAAACAATTCCATTTCCATGAATATTGTACCTCAAAAGTTCAAAGTCTATGTATTTACTATCTAAAACCAAACACAAGAAAAAAAACCAATAACTAAAGTAAAAGGATAAAAATTGCAAGAAAATCTTGAGAAAATTAACAGCTAACCATACCATACCATGAGGGAGGAACCAGATGGCTTCTAA
Source organism: Vipera berus (assembly GCF_964194415.1). Classification (NCBI taxonomy): domain Eukaryota; kingdom Metazoa; phylum Chordata; class Lepidosauria; order Squamata; family Viperidae; genus Vipera; species Vipera berus. The sequence goes on along the minus strand of NC_138202.1, from coordinate 162,556,946 downwards.
TAGCTACTAAAGGTAAAGGTAAAGGTTCCCCCACACATGCATCCGACTCTAGGGGCCGGTGCTCATCTCCGTTTCAAAGCCGAAGAGCCAGCGCTTGTCCGAGGACGTCTCCGTGGTCATATGGCTGGCATGACTAGACGCCAAAGGCGCACGGAACGCTGTTACCTTCCCACCGCAGTGGTCCCTATTTTTCTACTTGCATTTTTACGTGCTTTCGAACTGCTAGGTTGGCAGAAGCTGGGACGAGTAACAGGCGCTCATTCTGCTACACGGCACTCGGGATTCGACCCGCCAAACTGCCGACCTTCCAATCGACAAACTCAGCATCCTAACCCACTGAGCCACCACATCCCTTTAATAGCTACTACTGTTGTTCAAAAAAAAAATCAGCCTTCTTAGAGGTTTCTGAAAAGTGGTCCCTCAAAAGAAGGGTAATGGCTTCTTGGTCACAATGGCAATTAAAGTTGTTAGCCACTTTCAATCACCACTCAATGTACAAGGAACATTTTAATAGTATATGTTCAGATGTACCTCCAAGAATTCTGAACCACTGAAATATGGGCACATTTCTCAACAGAATCAGTTCATGCCTTTTTCTTGCTTTATTTCAATAAGCTGCCAAAGTAATGCAGAGTAGAAAATTATAAATCTATATATTGTTCAAAAAGTAAAATAAACTTACCCTAATATAAGCAATGACAAATGTCATCATATAGCCTCTCTGTCCATTGTCTTCTCCAGCTGCAAGACCACTGCAATTTGAAAATAATAAAATATTATACATTCTGGCTCTAAAATGTCAACACTAGCCATTCTGAGGATATAATAAGAGTATAGGTAGTCCTCCACTTACGATCACAACTGAGCCCAAAATTTCTATTGCTAAGCAAGGCAGTTGTCAAATAAGTTTTGCTCCATTTTATAATCTTTTGCCACGGTCGTTAAGTGAATCACTGCAATTGTTAAGTGAATCACATGTGTGGTAAATCCAGTTTCCCCCATTGATGTTGCTTGTTGGAAGCTGGTTGGGAAGCTTATAAACGGTCATCACAGTGGGACAGTACAGCTGTCATAAATACATGCCAGTTGCCAAGCACCCGGATTTTGATTATGTGACCATGGGGATACTGCAACGGTCATATGTGGGAAAACTGGTCATAAGTCACTTTTTTCAGTGCTGCTATAACTTCAAATGATCACTAAAGGAATGGTTGTAAATTGAGAATTACCTGTACTTTAGTTGCTAGAATGTATATAGATTAAACTTAGTTCAAGATATAATAGACACAAGAAATTATATGCATCTGCATATACACACAGGATTTTCAAGTGACACAAAGTCCATCATTATAGTATATGTTGGTATGGGAACCCTAAAGTTTTGCACTGTTTAGATATATCCACACAGTACCGAAAAGATAAAAGAACAAAGGCTTTCGCTATTTGGCAAAAATATTAGGAGCTGTGGTGGCGCAGTGGTTAGAATGCAGTATTTCAGGGTAATTCTGCTGACTGCAAGGAGTTCTATTCTCATCGGCTCAAGGTTGACTCAGCCTTTCATCCTTCTGAGATTAGTAAAATGAGGACCCAGATTCTTGGGTGCAATATGCTGACTCTGTAAACCACTTAGAGAAGGCTGTAAACCACTGTGAAGCGGTATATAAGTCTAAGTGCTATTGCTATTACGCAGGGTTTAGAGAAAAAAGATTTTAAAAGATTGCCAACACAGTACAGTGATGAAGTTGGACTAGGAAACTTGAAGTCAAGTCTGCACCAGATCCCAGAGATGTTGGACCAGTCGCTTTCTGTCAATCGGTCTCTCTCTCTAAATACTCAAGAGGGTTTTTTGTGAGGATAACACATGTCAACCCACCCACCCCTTCTCCCATATGCTACCTTAATGTATGGAGAGGAAAGGCAGGATATTTATGTAATAAAGCAGACTTTTCTGGCCCTCAAATGATGGTATTGGGTGTCCACATACTGACAAGCCCATTGTCAGCTACTGAAGTATGGTAAGATTTGGGCAAATAAAATATTTATCTAGGGGGATTTATCTCATCGATATTTTGGTACTTGCAAATGCGCTGCTCCTGACTGCTGCTGTATTCTGTCAATTCTCTGCATTAAGTTTATATTCGTTAGTCAAATTCCTCAGAGTAGGAACCCCGTGGTTTGTTTTTAAAAAGGACAAGGCTTCAACTCCACTTGTTGGTGCTAATGAGCACTGTTCTATGGAAGAGTCGGGGGGGGGGGGAGCAGGTCGCTAGTGACATCTTTGATTTCATGCAGCAAGAAAGGCAGTTTAAAGAAGCTTGGGAACAGTTGCTGCCATGGAGCTATCTTCTTTCTACTATTACTGGAGGTTGAAAGGAGCAGAACCTAACAGCCAACTGGGTTTGCAGCTTGATAAAGTGATAGCCAGACAGGAATAACAGCTGCCTGGTGGGGAGTATAACAATGTCTTTTAATAGCTGGTTGCAATTCCCCCCCCTTTTTTTCTCTGGCATTGTGACAAAGAACACAGTGTGCAAAGGACAGTGCACAAGAAAAACCAACACGGGGCTTCAGTTCAGATTCAGTAGCTAGAAGTTCGATCTCATTCCTCGTTTTGTAGCTTTCAGGCCAAAAGTGAAGTACAATTGACCAGAAAAGTATAGATAGGATATGGAGCAAGAAATTGGTAGGTTAGCTCTTTTTTTTATTTGCAAATTAATTATGAAATTTATATATATATATATATATATATATATATATATATATATATATATATATATATATATATATATATATATATATATATGTATATGTATATATGTATATGTATATGTATATGTGTGTATACTAAAGTTAACAAAAGATCTGCTTAGCAATAGCAATGCTGTTATTTTTTTTTTTCTTAAATGGAAAATAAAGTTGTTGTAATCTGAATAAATATCTTCACCGTAGTTTCATTATCAGACCCATAATCAATCAAACCAGCTGGACACAAATTACCCTTCCATTACTCAGCTTATAAAAGTGAAATGTTTCCTGCTTCCTTGTAACAGCACAGAGCAATAGGTGACAGGAGGTGGGATATATATAATTAATCAAGTTCTGTTGATTAAAGACAGACAATTTCCTTTTTAAAACAGACTTGTTCATTCCAGCTGTTAAGTCAACAATGGACATTATTATACCTTAATCTCTAAACATTACTCTCCTTCCCTGCATCAATTCATTTATTATCAGAAGTTACTTTTCAAAATTAGAAAACAGAAACTATTATAAATAGACGTGACTTCAGCTGAATGAGATAAATCTTTACATTTTGTTGTAATAGTTAAGGCTTTGCCAAAATGCATGCTTAGGCAAACTAATAGCAATATCTGCCATATTTATTATAAGAACATAATTATTGAATACGTAGAAGTGCGGTTAAAAAGAGACCAACAATGTTAGCTTGTTCTCACTTTTCCATTTTCTATAACTGAAAAATGCATGACAAGGCTCCATCCAGTTCTACCTAACTCTGCAAAGGTTTTAGGAAAATAAATAAAAAGTAGCAGTTATAAAACTTTAAAAATCATACCCAAATTTTGCAGCAATATCATAAACTTGCTTTTCGTGCTGGAGGACTTTCTCTCTGGCACCCTCAAAGACCAATGTAGCAACACATAATACATTGGGATCAAATCCTTTGAACTGTGGAAAGAAAGCACCTGCATTGTATTATCGCAACATACACAGCAAGATCTCCATATTATTGGCACTAAATTCATTTTCATATTACTTTTGGTAAGAAGATCAATTTCTAAATGAAGAAGCATGACATGACTTTTTTTTTAAAAAAAAGATGAAATTGAGAGTTCAGTTTTTTACTTTTTCCAGGCACAATTAAAATACAGTACAGTTTCAACTACCAAATATCAACAAATATCATATTTCTTCAAGTAAAATCCAGAAAGAACAAGAGGCCGGGTAGCTGGAGAAAATAAGAGGAACAGCAATGCTGATGTTTCATTTCTATCAGCATGGAAATACAGAATAAGAGGGATCAATCATTGTCTCATTTTTAAAAATCTCTTTAAAAAAATAACTGCATTTTGGATTGCAAAACACATGTTTTGGTTCATCTGCAAATCACCTGACACTGTTCATTATTAAACTGTCAAGCAGATCCATACTGGAACTACTTTCTTTGAATTATATAAAACTATTTAAAATTTGCATCTCTTTATTGCCAAGATTAAAATTAGATACCTTTGTGATATAAAATTTTTTCAGTCCATCCAGTAATGATGTAAAAATAGAAGCAACCTGTGGTTTAAGAGCAAGACCTAGCCAAGAAAGAAAAAAAAATGTAAGACAAAAGAAAGATGAATAAAGATAATAATAATAGTAATAGTAATAATAATAATAACACCTCCACCAATAGTAATAGGCGCCTTGGGTGCAATCCCAAAACAACTGGAGCACCACTTGAACACCATTGGCATTGACAAATTCGCCATTAGTCAATTGCAAAAGGTGGCCTTACTAGAAACTGCTTCCATCCTGAGATGATATCTATAATACCATCAAACATCCACATCTGCCTATCCCAGGTCCTTGGTAAGGACTCAATAGGTAGACAAAAATGAAAATCCAGTCTGAACATCTGGCTGACTGTACAATTATTATTATTATTATTATTATTATTATTATTATTATTATTATTATTATTATTATTATTATTATTATTATTATAATGGAAATGTCTGCAATATATTTCCACTGTATACAATGCAATACGTACAGATGTACTTCAAACCAAGGAAATTTTGAGATGTAGGGTGAAACAAAGCATTTTTGTCTGAACTTCAACTTCTTGATCTAGGGCAGGGGTGTCAAACTCAATTTCATGGAGGGCCGCATCAGCATTGCGGTTGCCCTCAGGGGGCCGGGTGGGTGTGGCCTGGGTGGGCGTGGCCTGCTGGGTGGGCATGGCTAAAGTGCGTATGGCCTACTGGGTGGGCATGGCCAGCTCTACATCGTTCGCATCAAGGGTGCCTATGGGGGCCTGGGCAGGAGTGGGACAGATCTGAGGGTCTCTGGCAGAAGGAGGGTCTCTGGGCCAGGGCCAAGGCAGTGGGGGCCGTTCCCTCACTGTTTCCAGGATGGCTTCGCGGGCCACATGAAACCACTTCGCGGGCCGGATCTGGCCCCTGGGTCTTGTGTTTGACATGTCTGATCTAGGGTTTCATGATATGTAAATTATACATCACACTGGCCTACTTCCTGGATTTACATTCTCTCGTATCATTGTATGGTAGCCTTATAAAGACTCAAGCAAGCAGAAAATGTGGAACTTAATTATCCTCCACATTCCCAGGGTTTTGAGGGGGCGGGAAAAATCACAACTAGCACTGGTTTTAACATAGGTTTTATTGCAATCTGTGCTTACTCACTGAAGGGATATACTTCAGCTAAGTTCAATTACTTTCTTAAGCTTTTAATGAACAGACTTTTACCATTATTGCTGCTCCTACACTAAGAGACTTCACTTTGGGGACTTTTGTTTGTTTGCTCTCTTGCCATTTTTCATAACCAGGTAAGAAGTGAGGAGGGGAGCTTTTTCTATCACTCCCTTTTTACTCTTCCAATTTTATAATCACTATAGGCCTCGCCTATTCTTCAAGTATATCAAAACACAAAGAGGGATTAGAATATTGCAAGTGCCATACAACTGCAACCCTGTCAGTAAAATACTGATGCTAACAGAGCTTTTTAAAAGTAGAGGATTATCCAGCGGCATGTATGTTTCTCATAGATCATCTACTCCAAGCGGAATAGTACTTATTTTCCTTTCTAAAGCCTGGAAGTAGATCTGTGACTAAATCTTGGATTGCACATTTAATTTTTTTTTTAAAAAAAGTTTGTTGCATGATCAAGTACTTGTTCCAATTAGCTGTTCAAGAGATTATAACCTGATTAATCGAACTAACAAATTAATATTACAGTCCTGGCACGTTTTAGCAATATTTGAATTTCAGCAAACCACTTACTAGTTATTAACAGATGAGAAAACAGTAAATGCTGGAACAAATGTAGTGATGGCTACCTGTAGTAAGTTACTGAGAATGACTTACACATCATGTCTTAGTTTCCTGATTCCAATGCTGGGTTCCAATTTACCAAGTCTGACATTAACGGAATTATTTAGGATGTGTCTTAAGTACTTGAGCAAATTCTGTGTGATTTTTGACATTTTTTAAAAGCAAAAAAAAATACTTATACAAATAATTTGGTAGATATCACTAGCTTTTGCAGTGACAAGAACACACGCCTAATGTTGTCGTTTTGTGATAGGCTGGGTAGTTCTTTGAATCTTGACTGCAAAGACTGGGTAGTTCTTTGAATCTTGACAATTGACATCAGATGGAAAGACAGTAGAAAGTTGCAGCACAGGAAATAAGTACAGGAAGAATAGACTATAAATTCTAAGATGCGGTTTTTAATTCACCACTTACAATTAAGGAAGGTCTGGTTACACAGCACTTAGTACTTTTACAAAAACGATTCCTAAATATTTAGTAAAAAACCTACCAAACTGAAACTGTACATTGTCCATCAGGCGAATGGATGCAGGAGCACATCGCTATGGGGAAAGAATAAAAGAGTAGTGATGAAAAATACAAATGAAATTGTATCAATGTGCCAGAAAAAAAAGCTGGGATGGAAAAAAGTACTACTGTCCAACCAACTGTTAAAACACCGAACTTCTGCAAAGCGGTTTCATCATTCAGTAAAAAGATATTCAATAATACCTCAACACCGGGAGTCAGGTTTTTAAAAATTTGAACCATTAATAATATCGTTATATTTGGCCTTTCAAATAAATTGCAGATAATTCAAATATATCTGAGATTCAGTATTATAAAAGATTTTTAATACTGTATTGAACCACAGTTAGCCATAACTGTTTGAGGAGAACACTTTCTAAAACATAATGCCCTACCGTAAATAAAAATTAATTTTAACAGGTCCAAAAACATTTCAGAAATTTGACAGCAAAGAAAAACCATTGCTTAATTCTGAAGGATGAATTCAACCTTGGTCAAACAGTAAAAGATGTATTTCCATAATTTGCTCTCCCTCTGCAATCTGCCATCCATCCCTTTAAATAATCTGCCCTGGAGAATCAGATGGCTCCCTCCAGCAGATTTTAGGTAGGATGCCTGGAATCGCAACTGCAGGCAGGGAAGGGGAAATATGGTTGGCTAATGTTAAGTTTCACTCAAAGAAGTAATACTTGTAAAAAAGGGTATTATGATTTAAAAATAGTCAAAAGGTGACCAGAGCGATAAAGAATAAAAGTGATGTAAAAGTAATGAAAAGACAGTGGAAGATTTGAGCATTTAAAGAATACACAGCTGTTCAAGAGTAGAGAGGAGAAAGGATAAAACATATATTTCCATGTACTGTATTCCGTCTTCCCCAAAAATGTCCCTGAGGTTTGGGAGACAAGAGTAGTATAAGATCTGGTATTATGGAAAAATTCGAAATGGGGAAGGAGAGAAGGCATACACCTTTGTTTCATTAGGTATCTAAAAGGAATATAAATTAAAAGAAACAAAAGACAAGAAAAAGTGAATAAAATACAAAGGAGTAAACAAAAGATCTACAATGCCTGGGAGATTTCAGCTTTAAAATATATCATTAATTACCGTATATACTTGAGTATAAGCCGAATTTTTCAGCCCACTTTTTGGGCTGAAAAACTCCACTTCGGCTTATACTCCAGTCAACAAAAAAAAGAACTGTCCGTTCGTTCGGAACAGGCTGCTGAGAGAAGCTGCCTCGCCTGCTGCGCCCCCAACAACCGCCGCTGCCGCTTTCCCCCCCCCATCGCTCACCCGCTGCCCCCGAAAATGCCGCTGCCGCTTTCCCCCCCCATCGCTCACCCGTGCTTTCCCCCCCCATCGCTCACCCGTGCTTTCCCCCCCCATCGCTCACCCGTGCTTTCCCCCCCCATCGCTCACCCGTGCTTTCTCTCCCCATCGCTCACCCGTGCTTTCTCTCCCCATCGCTCACCCGTGCTTTCTCTCCCCATCGCTCACCCGTGCTTTCCCCCCCATCGCTCACCCGTGCTTTCCCCCCCCATCGCTCACCCGTGCTTTCCCCCCCATCGCTCACCCGTGCTTTCCCCCCCCATCGCTCACCCGTGCTTTCCCTCCCCATCGCTCACCCGTGCTTTCCCCCCCCCATCGCTCACCCGTGCTTTCCCCCCCCATCGCTCACCCGTGCTTTCCCTCCCCATCGCTCACCCGTGCTTTCCCCCCCCATCGCTCACCCGTGCTTTCTCTCCCCATTGCTCACCCGTGCTTTCCCCCCCCATCGCTCACCCGTGCTTTCCCCCCCCATCGCTCACCCGTGCTTTCTCTCCCCATCGCTCACCCGTGCTTTCCCCCCCCATCGCTCACCCGTGCTTTCTCTCCCCATTGCTCACCCGTGCTTTCTCTCCCCATCGCTCACCCGTGCTTTCCCCCCCCATCGCTCACCCGTGCTTTCCCCCCCCATCGCTCACCCGTGCTTTCCCCCATCGCTCACCCGTGCTTTCTCTCCCCATCGCTCACCCGTGCTTTCCCCCCCCATCGCTCACCCGTGCTTTCTCTCCCCATCGCTCACCCGTTCTTTCCCCCCCCATCGCTCACCCGTGCTTTCTCTCCCCATCGCTCACCCGTGCTTTCCCCCCCCATCGCTCACCCGTTCTTTCCCCCCCCATCGCTCACCCGTGCTTTCCCCCCATCGCTCACCCGTGCTTTCCCCCCCCATCGCTCACCCGTGCTTTCTCTCCCCATCGCTCACCCGTGCTTTCCCCCCCCATCGCTCACCCGTGCTTTCCCCCCCCATCGCTCACCCGTGCTTTCTCTCCCCATCGCTCACCCGTGCTTTCCCCCCCCATCGCTCACCCGTGCTTTCCCCCCCCATCGCTCACCCGTGCTTTCCCCCCCCATCGCTCACCCGTGCTTTCTCTCCCCATCGCTCACCCGTGCTTTCCCCCCCCATCGCTCACCCGTGCTTTCCCCCCCATCGCTCACCCGTGCTTTCTCTCCCCATCGCTCACCCGTGCTTTCCCCCCCCATCGCTCACCCGTGCTTTCTCTCCCCATCGCTCACCCGTGCCGCCCCGAAAATGCCGCTGCCGCTCGCCCGCTTGCTCGCTTCCTCGCCCGGGGACCAGCACCAGCCAGCCAGCCCGCCGGCGAGAAGCCCGGCCCGGAGGTGAGGGGAGGGAGCGGAGTCGCTCACCCGTGCTTTCCCCCCCCCCATCGCTCACCCGTGCTTTCTCTCCCCATCAAAGATCCTTGGAAGTAATGGTTGGAAAAGTTTGCAAGTCTTTGGGAAAGTTCAAGAAGTGAAAGGAATACCCTCCTCTTGAAAGACCAGATAAGGCAGACAGGGAGATGAAGAGTTCAACCGAGTTTCCTCTTTTGTTCAGGCATCTGCACCCGCTGCTTTTAAACTCGCCGGGCGCTGCAACGGCACCCGTTTTCCCCGGCGAGTTTTCCCTACCTGGCCCCTGCAGAATCGCGGCGGCGCCCCCGGAGAAGCCTACCCCGAGGCTGCGGCCGATTTTTCCTTCTCCTAGACTCTGCCGCCCAGAGCGTTGTTTCTCCCCCTCGTGCGTGCGTGGGATGAGGCGAGAAACCAACAGCCTGCGTCCGTCTCTCTTTATGTATATTTCTGTATATATCTTATCTCAGGATCTAGACCTTTCGAAGGAGAAGGGGCGGCTGGAGTTCGTGAGTTGCTGTGGGACCCAAGGGTTGGGGGAAGAGAGATGGGAGGGAAAAGGGGAGAAACCTGCCGCTGGCTAGTTCTTTGTCTGATCGGGGAGCCTGAACAAAAGAGGAAACTCGGTTGAACTCTTCATCTCCCTGTCTGCCTTATCTGGCTTTTTGAAACGCACCACCGGCTGCTCCGTCCAGAAGCCCAGATTCGGGAGGGCTGCTTGGCTTCCACTTGAGCCCATCTATGTCCGCGGCCCCCCCCCCACTACCCCTAGACCTCCGCCGCCGGCGGAGGCTGGATCCGCGCTCCGCAGCGGCAGGGCGCGGATCCAGCCGGCGGCAGAGGCTTGTGGAGCACGGATCCAGCCTCCGCCGGCATGCAGGCAAATCCTGCTAAAGGGCTTTCCCCCCCCCCACACTGGATCCGCGCTCCGCAAGCCTCTGCCGGCGGCAGGGCGCGGATCCAGCAGAAAGAAGCAGGCAGGCAAGGCACGGAGATCCGGAGACCTGCTGATGATTGGGGAGGTTTGGGCACCTCCCCAAACCTCGGCAGGTCTTCGGATCTCCGTGCCTTGCCTGCCTGCTTCTTTCTGCTGGATCCGCACCCTGCCGCTGGCAGAGGCTTGCGGAGCGCGGATCCAGTGTGGGGGGGGGGAAAGCCCTTTAGCAGGATTTGCCTGCATGGCGGCGGAGGCTGGATCCGTGCTCCACAAGCCTCTGCCGCCGGCTGGATCCGCGCCCTGCCGCTGCGGAGCGCGGATCCAGCCTCCGCCGGCGGCGGAGGTCTAGGGGTAGTGGGGGGGGGGCCCGCGGACATAGATGGGCTCAAGTGGAAGCCAAGCAGCCCTCCCGAATCTGGGCTTCTGGACGGAGCAGCCGGTGGTGCGTTTCAAAAAGCCAGATAAGGCAGACAGGGAGATGAAGAGTTCAACCGAGTTTCCTCTTTTGTTCAGGCTCCCCGATCAGACAAAGAACTAGCCAGCGGCAGGTTTCTCCCCTTTTCCCTCCCATCTCTCTTCCCCCAACCCTTGGGTCCCACAGCAACTCACGAGCTCCAGCCGCCCCTTCTCCTTCGAAAGGTCTAGATCCCGAGATAAGATATATACAGAAATATACATAAAGAGAGACGGACGCAGGCTGTTGGTTTCTCGCCTCATCCCACGCACGCACGAGGGGGAGAAACAACGCTCTGGGCGGCAGAGTCTAGGAGAAGGAAAAATCGGCCGCAGCCTCGGGGTAGGCTTCTCCGGGGGCGCCGCCGCGATTCTGCAGGGGCCAGGTAGGGAAAACTCGCCGGGGAAAACGGGTGCCGTTGCAGCGCCAGGCGAGTTTAAAAGCAGCGGGTGCAGATGCCTGAACAAAAGAGGAAACTCGGTTGAACTCTTCATCTCCCTGTCTGCCTTATCTGGTCTTTCAAGAGGAGGGTATTCCTTTCACTTCTTGAACTTTCCCAAAGACTTGCAAACTTTTCCAACCATTACTTCCAAGGATCTTTGATGGGGAGAGAAAGCACGGGTGAGCGATGGGGGGGGAAAGCACGGGTGAGCGACTCCGCTCCCTCCCCTCACCTCCGGGCCGGGCTTCTCGCCGGCGGGCTGGCTGGCTGGTGCTGGTCCCCGGGCGAGGAAGCGAGCAAGCGGGCGAGCGGCAGCGGCATTTTCGGGGCGGCACGGGTGAGCGATGGGGAGAGAAAGCACGGGTGAGCGATGGGGGGGGAAAGCACGGGTGAGCGATGGGGGGGGAAAGCACGGGTGAGCGATGGGGGGGGAAAGCACGGGTGAGCGATGGGGGGGGAAAGCACGGGTGAGCGATGGGGAGAGAAAGCACGGGTAAGCGATGGGGGGGAAAGCACGGGTGAGCGATGGGGGGGGAAAGCACGGGTGAGCGATGGGGGGGGAAAGCACGGGTGAGCGATGGGGGGGAAAGCACGGGTGAGCGATGGGGGGGGAAAGCACGGGTGAGCGATGGGGAAAGCACGGGTGAGCGATGGGGGGGAAAGCACGGGTGAGCGATGGGGGGGGAAAGCACGGGTAAGCGATGGGGGGGAAAGCACGGGTGAGCGATGGGGGGGAAAGCACGGGTGAGCGATGGGGGGAAAGCACGGGTGAGCGATGGGGGAAAGCACGGGTGAGCGATGGGGGGGGAAAGCACGGGTGAGCGATGGGGGGGGAAAGCACGGGTGAGCGATGGGGGGGAAAGCACGGGTGAGCGATGGGGAGAGAAAGCACGGGTGAGCGATGGGGGGGGAAAGCACGGGTGAGCGATGGGGAGAGAAAGCACGGGTGAGCGAAAGAAGCAGGCAGGCAAGGCACGGAGATCCGGAGACCTGCTGACGTTTGGGGAGGTTTGGGGAGGTGCGCGCGCACCTCCCCAAATCTCCCCAAACTTCGGCAGGTCTCCGGACGGCGGCGGCTTGGGAGAGGTGCGCGCGATCCTGGAACCACCGAAGCCTCGGCCGCGCGCAAGTCCTCGGTAAGCTCCGGGCGGTCACTTGCTTCGCGTCTCCTGAGGGAAGGGGGGGCGACTGGAGCGGGCGTGTTTCCTCGCCTGCTGGGCGCCGCGATTTGCCCAGGGAACGCGCGGGCCCCGAATGGCAGCGTGGAACGAGGAAGCGGACAGCCAGGGCTTCCCCGAGAGCCGCGGCCACACAGGGTATTCCTGTGTATTCAGGCTTGCAAAATGGCGGATCGAGCCTCTGCTGGCGGCGGAGGCTTGCAGAACGGCGGATCGGCTTATACTCGAGTCACGAACTTTTTCCAGTTTTTGGGGGTGAAAATGGGGGTCTCGGCTTATACTCGAGTCGGCTTATACTCAAGTATATACGGTACTTATCTATTATAGAATATATTATAATACTTTAACAAATTAAGTATCGTTTATTAAATTTTAAAATAAGGATGCTGCTTGCAATTTGAAGTTTCTAATCTACTTTGCTCACTTGAATCTTGCAAAATCTTGAATTTAAATTGTTGGTCTTCGTGATTCATTGTCTGTTTATATTAGTCACTTAAAACTTTATTTTAGATATATGTTAGAATTGATTGAAAAAGAAAATTGATTCTTGGTAGAATATTCATTTTAATAGGTGCAATTCTGCCTAACCAAGATAGATTTAGTTTTTCCATCTAGAAATATCTGCTATTATACTTTTCTAACATAGTAGATTTTTTAATAAATAAATAAATAAATAAAATCTTATTGTCTTACTTTTCTTCTGCTGCTAAGTTTCGTGGTCAGCATTTGAGTTTTTTTAAAAAAAATATTCTAGTAACCTTATACCAAATCATATTGCTGTATATATTCATTAACATTATTAAAACAGAGGCTGTGTTAAGTAATTGTAAATACAACATAATCAGCAAATAATTACAATTTAGGTACTTACATTGCTAATTTTACTCCTGGCATTTTTTTTGCCTGATCTACTGATTGCCAATAGTTCTACTGTAATGCTAATAACAAAATAAACAAGAAGACAGGGGACAATCTTATATCCTACTATTATTTTGGTTTTCTGCTCTTTACTGTATTAATACTCTGTATCCATGTCAAGAAATTTGACTAATGCCTTTCCCCCCCAAAAGTGTAAGCATGAAACGCCAAATTGTCAGTAACATTTTTTTGAACTGAAGAAAATAATTTATCTTCAAAAGTGCTTTGCCTTTATCCTCATATTATAGATTTATTTTCATGCATCCCACTGGTCTCTATTTCAGTTATATTAACTATGCTTTTATAAAAAATACTGATTTTAATGTAATAATGGAAATAAAAGGAAAGCCTTTTCTACTTCTGAAAATTTGTCTGCTTATCCCTTTCCTTCTTGTGTCTTAATTCCTTGGATTTATCAGAATAAGAGAGTTCAAAGGGATATAATTAAATACATTAAAATATTTTAATACACTCAACTACAAATTGTTCAGCCATAGAAGCACCATATAAATCCTTTTATAACACTAATAGAAAGCACTGCAGTTTTACCCTTTTACCCAATTCACTCAGTACTGCATAATAAGTTTAATATATTTTTTAAAAAAACACAATAAAATAACTGATGCTACAATAATATGTTATTCCTAGAAGAGGACACTTTATATTTTAAGTAGCGTAACTCTACTCCAAACATAACATGCAAACAGTAACAGTTTTGTACTTCCAGGTTTAATCATACTGAAGTATAGTTTGATTTGATATAAATTGGATTTAAAATACTCAGGACTAATTCAAGACCTGCTGATTTTGGTAAAATTTGCTCACTGACTGAATCTGCATTATCTCTCTTCCACTTTAAGGTTGTTTTAAATGATAAGGCAGAATTGGTTTTATTTTTTATAAAAAAGGAAATAAATTGTTTAAATACTCAAACCATATTGACAGAAGAAATAATTCTATATTTATTATTTGTGGCATCAAGAGATCAATTCTCAAAAATGTAAATTTAAACATTTTACCTAGCCCTCTGTTGGAACTGATTACATTATTGAACTGCAGTTTTAAACATATTCTTCAGCCTGAGAGGCAAGTAGAGTAGGGCACAAGCATGCCATCTAGTGAAAGTATTTGATACTGCAGTTTTTAAAGTGCAATTAAATACGATTTGAAGAGAAGATTACTTTACCTGCTTTGCTATTTCTCTTAAACAGGCCACCCCTTTCTCAAAGTTTGGAAATACTACAGAGCCGTACTTTTGGTATTCAGGGACTGGTCGAATTCTTATTGTAACTTCTGTTATCACTCCAAGGATTCCTTTATAAAAAGAGGAAAAAAATCATTTTGCTATTGCAGCTGAAAGACATACAGAATTTTATGATTTCATACCTATATCCAAAATCCTATTCTACATATTATTTAAAATCATTAAAAAATGAAAACCACACAAAAGTGTAGTTTATTTCTTTAAATATTTCTCATCCTCAAAGCTCTAAATCAGGGGTCTTCAAACTTGGCCCTTTTATGACTTGTGGACTTCAGCTCCCAGAATTGCTGGCTGAGGAATTCTGGGAGCTGAAGTCCACAAGTCATAAAAGGGCCAAGTTTGAAGAACCCTGCTCTAAATGAAAATGTACAGGGAATTGTGAGGATTAGCCTTCTAAATAGAAAAGTATTTATTTCCTATAGCATATATAAAACTAAATGTTTTATATAATATTGCAGTTGTTATTTAATCCTCTGAAATGTAACTTAAACTCGACATGTGAAATAGATTTGTCAAAGGATCCAGCACAAAGTACTGCTCTAGCACTCATTAAAATGAGAATATTACAGTTTTGTATAAGCAAAATATCTAAATATGTTTTCTAGTATTTTTAATGGCAAATATCAGTTATTTAAAATGGAAATGACTTCTGACTACAAAGAAAAAATAGTCGTATTTCAGAAAGAAACATTTGCAGGTCTACGCAAATGAGCTCACAAAAGTATGTTGATGCCCAATAAATTAATGCCTGTTTCAAAATCCAATCAACATTAGAAGCCACATGAATACAGTGGCTGTGTGGTGATGCATATATATGATTTTATTCTGGCTTAATCCAGTAAGTGAATTCTGCAATTGTGATTTGTAAATGTTACTTTATGGCTAACTGTAATTCTGATCATACAACTTGTTGAAACCATGATTAAATAAAGCATGGTTTTGCACAATGTCTGAACCATGCTATTTATTCAAATCACTTCAACTGAGAGGGTGGCATGGTGTCTTAGTGGTTAAAACATTCAGCTTGTTGGCTGGAAAGCCAGCAGCCTAGGTTTGAGACCCGAGTTCCATGTGACAGGATGAGCTCTCATCCTCACCCCAGCTTCTGCCAACCTAGCAGTTAGAAAGCATGCAAATACAAGTAGACAAATAAGCATGTGGGAAGGTAACAACGCTCCATGACATCATACTGGCCACATGACTGTGGAAATGTCTTTGGACAGCGCTGGTTCAATGGCCTTGAAATGGAGATGAGCACCGCCCCCTATAGTCGGCAACAACTAGCAAAATATAATCCGCAGGGACTCCTCCAACCAAGAGTTACTAAAATCTGACTAGTCATTAATTTGTGCTAATTATTCCTCAATATGTTTATTTGGTTCAGGCATCAAACATATTAAGGCTTTACAATTGAGACTGCAACTTGATATCTCCAAGTATCAGTGTTAAACTATTGAGCAGAATGCTATCTCATGGAAATGTACCTAGCTCTTTCCTAATATATAGGCTCACAAAACAGAGCTATGCTGTTTTGTGTTGAATTGTATGAGTCAGATGACCACAGTGGCACTCGCAGGAAGTGAGAGACATGTGGGCAGAATGACCGCAGCAACGCTGACCTATTGTGACACAGGCCCTGTTCCCTTTTATATGTCAGTACAAAAAAGAGCAGAGCTTGTGGTGTAACAGTGTATTGCTGCACTCCATATTTTGTTGAAAAACTTTGCAAATGTCCATGATTGCATAGTTTAGTAAAATTCCTGTTCCTTCAATCAGAAGTATTAGTTAAATATCTTGTTATAGAAATATGTGAAAAGCATGAAAGTATTGCAGATTTTTAAAAATTATACCTTCAGATCCTAAAATGAAATGATGAATGTCAGGTCCTGTTGACATGCGTGGTCCTTGACAATTTTTTTGGATTACGCCTTTTGGTGTTACCATTTTTATATGAACCACCTGTATAAAATAGAGAGTCTGCTTAGTACTACATATAAATGAGAGTATATAAAATATGCATGTATATTAAATTCTGAGGAAAAACTAATCTACATCCTATTTTGCCACTGTAGATAACAAAGGAGAAACTGATCACACAGAAGTTAGTATTACACTAAAGAACATATCTAGTAAAAAAATGTTGATGCCTCCTTAATTCTTTTCCTCCCAAACCCCAAAACACAGATCAGTATATACATTATTTTCTTTTCATATATGTCAAATAAATCCAGCATTTGTTAACCACTAAACTACATTAATGATTTTTTTCTGTGTATCAGCTAATATTCATTAGTAACAGAAAAATACAAATGCAGAAGTTAATTTTTTGGGGGAAAAAGAATTATAGAATGTGTTTACCAGATCTTCAATATTTCCATAAACATTTTTCTTCATGCCTGATGCTCGGGTGGCTACCCACCCTCCGAGAGTACTAAATTCCATCGAATCTGGTTCATGGCCTGTACAATAACCACTTTCACCAAGCTAGAATTAAAACAACAACAACATTATTTTAACCATTTTTAGCTGCTGCATTAACTTCCACTGCAAAGTTCAGTTTTGTAAAAGCTTTAAAAGTTACTTCACTTAGTGACCATTTGAAGTTACAACGAAACTGAAAAGCGACTTATGACCGTTTTACACACTTACAACCACCACAGCATCCCCGTGTTCATGTGATCAAAATTTGGACACTTGGCAACTGGTTCATATTTATGATGGTTGCAGTGTCTCGGAGTCATGTGGTCAAAGCAAAGTCACATGATCAAAACTCAAGAGCTTGGCAACTGGCACGTATATACGACAGCCGTACTGTCCTAGGGTCATGTGATCACCATTTGTAAGCAACTCAGCCAGCTTATGACAAAGTGATAATGGGGGAAGCCAGAGTCACTTAATGATCACATTACTGGTCATAAGTTGAAGAGTACTGTATTCTACTTTTTCCTATTGAATTATGTTCAGACAATGCTGGGGAATATATTTGAACTACTATCAACTTCTTCTTGCTTCCAATGCTGAAACAATAACAGCTGGATGATAGTGAACATGACATTATATTGAATAAGTGGTGGTACTGTCAGTCAGAAGAAACAAAATGCATTCAACTTGTCCTGGTGGTTGTACTCCACATGGAATAGTAAATGTGTAGTCTAGTAATGATCCTTAACTCTATGGATATCCAGATGGTGATGGCATCTGGATATCCAATTTTATACTTTTCCTGAACCATATCTTATTCATATCTTGATTATTACCTAGGTAGACTACTGGAATGTAGTATTTGAAAGTTCCCCCAAAGAGTAAAATATTGCAGGTAGGCAATTCTAGAGGTAAAATATGCCTAAGGGTAGTCCTTGCTTAGCGACCATTCACAGTAAACACAATCATGGAAAAATAACTGTGCAACCAGTTCTTGCACTTACAATCTTTAGGTAAAGGTAAAGGTTCCCCCGCACATGCGTGCTAGTTGTTTCCAACTCTAGGAGCCAGTGTTCATCTCTGTTTCAAAGCCGAAGAGCCAGCGCTTGTCCGAGGACGTTCCGTGGTCATGTGGCCGGCATGACTAGACGCCAAAGGCGCACGGAACGCTGTTACCTTCCCACCGTAGTGGTCCCTATTTTTCTACTTGCATTTTTATGTGCTTTTGAACTGCTAGGTTGGCAGAAGCTGGGACGAGTAACAGGTGCTCACCCTGTTACACGGCACTCGGGATTCGACCTGCCAAACTGCCCACCTTCTGATCGACAAGCTCAGCGTCCTAACCCACTGAGCCACCGCATCCCTTTACAATCTTTGCAGGTCTCTAAAGCAAAGGAAAACTGAACTAAGATCATAAGGACAGTCATAGTTTCACTTAGTGACCATGCTGCTTAACAACTGAATTGCCAGTACCAATTGTGATTGCTAAACGAGGTATACTGAAATACTCGACCTTTTGTGTAAAAATGGGAGACACAATTCACTGTGAATCATGTTGGGGGAGTGCACGAAGGGAGGCTCAGACAATCTCATTGTACACATGTTGTACTTTGATGATAAAGGTTGATTTGATTTGATCCTTGGACCTGATTATCTAGGGACTATCTACTTTGATATGAACATATCTACCTATCAACAAGACATGTCATCTAAGAAATTGTCCTAGCTTTCTGTTTCTTCATCTATTTAGCAAGTAAGAAAGGCCTGCTGTATGGTATCAGAATTTTAAATCAGGGGATCCACATAACTACCATTACATAATTCATCCCAATTTTTTTTAAAAAAAAAACTTCAAACATTTAATATCCTTTGAAGAGAGTCTGGGCAAAGGTACCACTAAATGTACCATGAATTCACAATTAGGTTGTAGATTCCCAAAGTACATGTTATTTAAACCAGAATTCATTACTACTACAAAAGTGTCAAACATTTTATTTTAATAAGAGCCTTTTGTTCTTTTAATAAGCCATTCTACTTAGTACCCATATTTCATTATTTGACTGCATAACTTTCTTCAAGATGATAGCTTATTCTGGAGCTAAATGGAAGATAGAAACGTTCCCAAAGATAATGACAATGTTGTTTCTGGTCAGTGACAGAAAAAGGCAATTTTTAACATACATGTTACATCTGCTAAGATTAAAATAAACAGAAGAATTAATAACATAGCAATTGCCATTAGCCTGACTATAATACGCATAACTGTTCAAATATATTTACTTTATGAGCCAATATATGGCAGTATATTTGGGGCTATAAAAATACCAGTATTCTCAAAGGGATAGGTTGATGATACCTGTCTTTCCAATTCTTGGCCAACAATGCCAGCATCAATGTGAGCAGTTAAATTTTTCTCATCTATCCAGTGAATCCTGTTCTATTACAAAAAAAAGACTTGTGAAAAAATACATTTAATTATTTAACAAAACACAGTTAAAATCAGTGATTAGTACAACAGTAGGCATTAATTGTGTGAAAAACCCACCATTCCAGGAATGGAATGTTCCATTTCTAAACGCAGAGTTTTGCATAGCTATAAAGACAATAAATCAATAGAAACAAGAAGATGAATGCATCCTGTCTATTTGCATTGCTGAAATTGCACATATGAGGAGAAAAACATTAGTCAGAAATTAGAATCCATACATTCTTTTAAGAATTAAGGAATTAATGAGATGAGGTTGAAATCAAATTTCACCTCATTTCAATTAACTGCAGATGTCAAAATAATTCTAGTGACAATATACCAAAGACAAGGCCTTCAGAATAGTGAAAAAGTTGCAATAGCGGAAATTATTTTATTTCTTACATTCAGTCTTGTTCAAGACATGATTTTCAAGAAGAAAATGGTAGACTCGGACCAATCTGAAACTCTTTTGTGTAAGTTTATCCCTTATTTTATACTCTGATATCCATCTATGAAAGTAATATTATGAATACTGAACTGGGACCAGACCTAACCTGCTTTTATAGAATGTAGGTTTCTCAAACTGTTCCTCCACTAGAGCTTAATCCCGCACAATAATTCCTTGATAAAAGAATTTTTACCAAGCTCTTACACAACATGGTCTTCATCTTATCCACCGTCTCTCTGTGTGGAAAAAGCCTGAAGTATTTAGCAGGATGAGCCTTAAAGTTATATTTTTCCATTTATTCATACAGCTATCCCCAAACAGCTTCAAGGTATGCAAAATCATTTAGGCTTTGTCACTCATAACCTGGGAGGGAAACCAGACAGCTAGCAATTACTTCAAACACAGGCAATGGTGAAGGAGAGGCATGAGGGATATGGACTGCACATTTCATGCTAATATTGTTTTCTACCAACTCAAGGATGTGTGGGGAAAGAGAACAATCCTACCAGGAGATTTTACAAAGAAGAATGGAATTGGTAAAATCAGTTTTCTTCTCCTTCTCCTAATCTGTCTAGACTGCATCTGAATGTATTTGTAGCGTCAGGAGGGATGAGAAAATCCTGCTTGTCAGTGTAAATCCACTACCATGATGTTGGGTTTCATCCAAAGAAAAGTGATAAACTAATATTTCAGTAATGGATGAAATCACATCTCAGTCTAAAAAAACCAGTCTTGGCAGCACATTAATTTGTTCTGACAAAACATTCACAATTTTCTTGATTGAATTTTATGTCTTTAACTACTGCATCAGTTTTGAACCCTAAAGGTTTTTTTTAAAAAAGTGAACTTTATGCAGTAAACAGCAACAAAGTGAGCCTGGGAATATAAAACTGGGTCTAAAAATATTTAATTGCTTACTCTATTATTTATTGCCACTGACAAAGTTCCAATCTAAATTGTAGCCTTATTTTCATTGATTACTATTCAAGAATCTGGATGGTCAGGATCATGAATCAGATTCAGCGGGGTTTTCCACAATCTGGATCCTACTTTTTCAAATCACAAGCACTACAAAATCCAATGTATTTGATGGTATGTAAAATGAGGTGATAAAGCTGTCTCCTAATTTCCTATTTCATACTGCTATCAACTAGCAATGATGTTTCAACTTATAGATCTGATCTCACAAAAAATATGCAGCCATATTTTTAAAGTGATATTTTAATCACATTTTTTTCCTTAACATCCAATCAATTGGTTCCCTTGTGTGATCCTTGTAAGCAGAGTGCTTAACAGCTTCTTCACATATATTAAATAAAGGCTTTTTGCTATTTCAGAATCTACTGAAATTAACTGATGAAGATGTCATTGTTCCAGAGGGAACTTTCTCTCATCACATCTATATCAATATATACAACATCAAAGTTAATTTTCAAGTTTTAGTTTAAATGGATGAAATGCAATTAGCAAGATTAATATTCATTGTTTAAGTTATCCTGATTCTCAAGACCAATATTGTGAATGCTCCTATTGGAAAACTACTGATCACTTACTGAAAATATTTTACAAAATCATCATGTTATTGGTGCAGGAGATGCAATTTAAAGAATTCTTATCAAATAACTCGTGAGCAATAATGGGCTTGAAAATTAAAAAAATAGATTAAAGTGTTTAGTTATGTAAACTACTGTTTCATAACTACTCAGCATAAAGATCCCAGAGTGATGATGATCTGACATTCTGTGAAGTTCACTTGAAATTGTTTTGTACACATACCATTTGTGAAGTGTCTAGTGAAACAATAGTTCTTTTTTCATCAGGAGGACACTGAAGTGCACTGGAAACGCTTGTGCCTCCTACAGATATGAGAAACAGACCAATTTATATTTCATTTCTTACCTCACTATTAGTGCCTTAGATTATATTTTACAACATCCACTGACAGAATAGAGAATGCTATGAATCAAATTTCGATGTGAGCAAAAGATAAAGTGGGGATGAGACCAAGGAGAAAAATCCCAAGTCCCAAATATTTATGGGATTTAGATAAAGGATACATATAAGGATTTCCGTAAACAAAATAGCATATGGCCAAAGGTATTTGCTATTAAAATTAAAAAATTCTATTTGACATATCTTAAGATACTATGCCCTAATAGTGCTTTAGACTAGAGCCTGGCTTAAAAAACAATTATTTTTTTAAAATGTTAATAGCTTTATTACTTACCACCATAAGGTATAATACAAATATTATGCTTGCAGGCTATTTCCACAATTTTAACTACATCATCATGGCATTCTATAAAAATGAACAAAATATGAAGCGTTTAAAATATTACATTTTAACATAAATTACTGAATAATACAGCTAATCCCAAAACATTTAGAAGTCAGTTTTCTATTTATTAAAATACTTAATTGTATTAAAAGAATAAAGTCTACCAATATTTCTGACAGCCTTTAGACTGAAAAGAATCGTAATACAAAATAAGCATTAACTATGGGAGAAAATAAGATGTTAGCCTCCTTTTAAAAAACAGCTTTGAGCCCAAACTATAAACATTTTAAAATGTATATGTTGTTTTAAAAATTCATGACATCAAAGTAGTTTGGATTAACCAATCACAATACAGAATTGTTACAGTTCAAATATCGAGTCGCAGATTCAACAGAATTTCAAAAAAAAAAGCTCAAACAAAATAAAAAGCAGTCTAGTCCAAGAGTCTTGAAAGAAGCTTGATTCTTAATATTTAAATTAATAATTTGATAAGTCTTTTAGGAAAGTGCAAATAGAGGCTGTATTTTTATAACAGTTTAACCAACATGCAACATAAACATTATTGGCAGATTTCCAGGCTGCTTTTCTGGACTACTTCTCTAATACATACTTCGTATTCTGAGACTTCTGTAAATTGTTTCTCAATTCCCTTTTTTTCAAAATTGAAAATACTGTTACGTAAGTTCAGTAAGAAATGCAACAGGGAAGTGCAAGAATGAGCAAAATATTCTGAATAGCTTACCTGGCCATACCACTACATCAGGAACCCGCTTAAACATTCCTTCCCTGAGCAAAAAAACCTCATATAAGCAATGACCTGAAATACAAGGTAAAAATAAGTCTCACAAAGACATCAAATGTTGAAAGCAAGCAATTAAGAAGTTATTTTATGCGTGTTGATTTTGCTTACCATGGGCTCTAAAAAGTCTAGATTCCGCTTCCTGTGTATATGAAATTTTAGCATTTTGGAGGTCTTGGAGAAATTCTTCACTTGCAACGGAGGGAGGTATATCACTGATATTTATGGATGTCTTCAAAGTTAAAAAAAAATTCCAGTGTATTTATTCAGAAACAAAGAAGTCACCTCAGAAGAGCATCATTTTCAAATATGCTGCAGGAAAAGCAATTCTGACCATCTTGCCAGCATCTCTCTTTTAGCAAACCAATTACCTTTTCCTTTATTTTACCAGCTCATCACACTCACACAAAAATCCTTTGGAGTCGTCTCTGGAGGAGATTTTAGGTGGATGCACAGAAATAATGAACAACTGAAGTTTATTGCTAAACAAAGAGAAATGTATGTGTGGTACGGTTCTTAATGCTTTTTATACCACACTTCTATTCAGAGACCTCCAGAGACAGAAGAATGAACTTTTCTCTAAGGTAGACATCTTGAAATACTGCAACAAATTAAAATCAGTAATCTATCAATGTACGAAAGTAGAAGTTTTAAAGCAAGCAATCTCTGCTTAAAATTTTTTGAATTAACCGATTATATTTTCAACTACAGATCCTCATTGACAAGCTAGCATCCAGCAATAAGGCTGGGAAAAATCTTTATGTCAGAGTTGCAGAAGGACAGTGGACAAAATAAGCAGTTGTATGTTTTAACTGAGTGATATATAAAGAATTTATTACAGGATAATGATTAAAAAACACACACAGCCCATGTATTCACTTACTTTAGGGGTGGTTTTATGTTCCAAATTTCCACCAAGATTTTTCTCTAACCAATCTTTCAAAAGTGGGAATACCAGTCCACCTATTTGGTACCTGAATCCAAAAGAATTTTTATCAGTTCATTCCAGAGTGAAAACTAGTACAAACCTTGTGCTAATTTCTTTATTCAGATATATACAAGCAGCAGACATATAATTTCTAGAAATAAAAGTCCAAGAGTCTGGTAAGATGTGGATCTTAAAATATCAGTCATAACAAACTATGTAGAAATTTAAGATCTGAAACTTTAAGTATGAAGTAACCTTGCCAAGAAATATTGCTCTGATTTTTGTAACAAAAACATCAACTCAAAAACTTTTTAGAATTCTGTCATGGTCAAATACAGAAATAAGAGCCACATAATTTTTAAGTTCAGATAAAGTATTCCACTGTATGTTAAGCAAGCTATAGGACAAATCCCTGTGCTGATTACAGCAAATCAAACATAGAAGCAGATTATGAATAGCTTTTGCAATGGAGGGGAACAGTAATAGAATTTAGTATTGGCATAAGTATTGTTTCATTATTAATGTCACTTGTTTTCCAATGACAAATTATTCAAGAAATTAAAGACTGAATGTAGTCAGGAGATTTTTGCACTGAGCTTGCAAACAAAATTAATGTTGCTGCCTAATGTATCTTGTGCCTAAAATCATTGCCCAAATATGCAAACTGATGCATACTGGGACAAAACCAGTTACAAGTAATCCTCATTTAGTGGCCACAATTGGGATGGCAAATTCAGTCATTAAGCAAAATGGATGTGAAGTGAAACCGTAACTGTGCTTATGATATTTCTTCAGCTTTTCTTTGCTTTACAGAAGTCATAATGCAATAAGTCACAGTTACTTTTTCATCAACTTCATAACTGTGAACAGTTGCTAAACAAGGTAATTATTAAATGAGGTCCACTTGTATATGTAGAAAAGGTCCTTGGGCTTCCACATACTTGCATGTTATAACTGACAAGAGGTAATCTTAGGAATGGGACTGAAATAAAATATTACTAAATTAAAATACATTTAAAATACTGCAAAAAAAATCAAGAATACATGCTTTTTGGAAGCATTGTTCAGGGTTACAAATTTATCTACTACTTTATTCCTTTAGAAAACTACAGATTATTAAAATAACTGGTTAGAAGTTCACAAGAAAGGGCACCTTTATTTCCTGAAAACATGAACATCTGAATCTTTTCAAAAATTATTTATGTCTTTAGAACAGCCAAAAGTGTAAATTACCGTATATACTTGAGTATAAGCCGAATTTTTCAGCCCACTTTTTGGGCTGAAAAATTCCACTTCGGCTTATACTCCAGTCAACAAAAAAACTTACCGAGGACTTGTGCGCGGCCGAGGCTTTGGTGCTTCCGGGATCGCGCGCACCTCTCCCAAGCCACCGCCGTCCGAGACCTGCAGGTCTCCGTTCCTCCGCGCCCTGCCTGCCTGCTTCTTTCAGCTGTCTGCCCATCAGCTGTCCATAGGGATGCTGCAAAGCTCTCCTTCTCTAGGCCTTGGACTCCCTCCTGGCTGAAGAGTAGATGAACCAAGCCAGCAAGGAGACAAAATGTTTCTGCAGCTGTTTTTCCTCTGAAGGTTTTTTTTGTTTTTTTTTTTTAAAGTAATCTCCGAAGGTTATGCCAGAAAATGGAGGACGCTGGGTCTTTGCAAGCTTTAGCTGTCTGCCTGGCTGCCTGAAGGCCGCCCTTTTCAGGCAGTCTGACAGACAGCTAAAACTTGCAAAGACCCAGCGTCCTCCATTTTCTGGCACAACTTTTAGGGATTTATTATTATTATCCCTACTACTACTATTACTACTACTACTACTTCAGGAGTAAAAAGTTGCAGAAAAAAATTCTCTCCTTACTAGCTTAGTTCCTCTACTCTTCCATCTGGAGCCAAGGTAAGATTTTAAAAAGGGATATTGGTTGGAAGGCAGAGGGAGAGTTTAGTTTTAGCATCTAAAAAAAGGGGGGGGGAAATCAGCGAGTACATCCCAACCAGCTTTTTATGTTTTTGTTATTGAAGAAATATGGGGGAGGGGGAGGGGTTCTGGGGTGGGTTGGGGAGGGGATAATATTGTAACTTCAATAAAAATTTTCAATAAAAAAAAAAGAAATATGGCTTTCTGGGGGAAGGTGGGGAGGGCGTTAAGGAAGGAAAGGGTTTTTGGAAGCTCATCCTGAAGCTGCCTTTTGTGCAAGGGGCCTTTTCTCAAAGCCTAGAGAGGCAGCTTTGTTGCCTCCCCGTAGACAGCTGATGGGCGAACACCAAAAGCTCCAAAAGGCTAGGGAACTAGTCCCAGAACACCTTGGTAGGAGGAAGGGCAGAGGCAGAATTGGGAAAGAGGTAAGACAGGGTTTTCCTTCCCAGATGTTTCTCTTTGGCAAGACAGCCAGCTGTGCTGAAGCCCAGTATCTGGGGGTGGGGGAGACCTGAGGCAGGCGGGCTGGTGCTTGCATTAGGCCTCCCAGGATCCCAGAGGCTTGCAGAGCGCGGATCCAGCCTCCGAGGCATGCAGAACGGCGGATCGGCTTATACTCGAGTCAACAACTTTTCCCAGTTTTTGGGGGTGAAATTGGGGGTCTCGGCTTATACTCGAGTCGGCTTATACTCAAGTATATACGGTATTTTTGTTATCTATTTTCTAAAAAGAGATGACAAAGTTAACAAATGGATAAGGGTTAAAATCTTAATTCAGAAACAATATAATCAAGATATTTCTGGTTCACTCAATGACAACAATAGCTAGAAAATTCAGGAGACATAAATAAAAAGTATTTCTTTGTAGAATGCATAATTGTGTTGGTACTTTTAGATAATTTATTACCGCAGAATTTGATAAAGATGGTTTAGATGAATTTAATAGCAAATATATGTAGGTCGGTGTTGAATTGTGGACTCAGATTTCAACCGTGGAACTATAAACAGGAGCAAAACCCACATTCATCTATACCAGGGGTCGGCAACCTTGGCTCTTTTATGACTCGTGGACTTCAACTCCCAGAATTCCTGAGCCAGCTATGCTGGCTCAGGAATTATGGGAGTTGAAGTCCACGAGTCATAAAAGAGCCGAGGTTGCCGACCCCTGTTCTATACTGATAAAGTTACGTAGTCGGATAATGAAACATTTGCAAGAAAACAACTAAGGACTCAACTGACAACTTTAAGTCGCATTTAGATTAATGTGTGGAAGGTAAACAGCATATGCCCAAACAAGTCCAACAATAAATAAACTCTAAATATAATTACTTCCTAACAAAGAAAGGCTACTCCAAAGTTAATTACCTATATGCTTCAGCAAATCAACCATATTTGTCTGTGATTATGTATATGGCAGTTTGCAGCTGAAATGTTTGATAAAAGCAGAATATGACAGAATTGCTATTGCTCATTCACACTGGAAAAGAGGAGAGTTGTTTGTGTCACAGAGAATACAACATGGATGCATAATAATGTTATATTTCTTGGCTTTCAATGTTAGTACTCATTTCTTACAATATGTCATGACTTCAGTGTAGTCATCTTTCCGAAAAGAAAAGAAATTATATATCTTACTGTATCCATAGCCGTTACCTTTTTCCGGTGAATTCTCCTTGACCCTTCTTATTGAAAATGAATTTTGAGTCATTGTATCCCCATCCATTCCACTTTAAAACTTCTTGCCTTAAAGGGAATTGAGGATTAAAAAAAAATGTGCTGTTAATTCAATATTTTCAACTTGTTCGATAAATTAAATAGCACTAAGACATTTTTTTTTCTTCAATCTTTATTTTGCTCTCTGGCATAAATGGCAGTTATTCAACGCTCCTGAAGACATGTCACTAGGGGAAGGCATCTAATAGGTTTTCCATCCTATGAAAATAAATAATCTTCCTTCTTCCTAATTCTGTTAGAACAATTTAATGCCAACAGATATTCATCTGATAAAGAAGACTGCTGAGCTGAGAAGCATAGGCAATAATAAATTTGCAGACCTTGTCAAGTGCTTCCAAATTCTTTATTGTCTCAGCTATATAGTCTAAAAGTATATTCTCTAGTAAACTATTAATAGCAACAACTACTACCATATATATAATATTATATTTATAAGGCAGAAACAAAAACAAATCAATGAGCAGAGGTTTGTGAATATGAAATATATCTCAGCAGGAAGAATCGGGTTAAATGTGACAGCCAAAAGGACTCAAAATGGAAAAGTAAAAAGTAAGAGATATCCAAACAATCCTGAGAAAATCTGAGTGTCTCTCACTGGATAAAGTACCAGAAACTTTATCTGAAAATAGTAACGTTCCTTTTGCTTAAATATTTCAGTTTGAAGACCACCAAAGTGGTAAACTGGCTTCTGTTTTAGCTTTTCCAGCAAGTAGGATTTCTCTCCAACATCACTTTTTTTTGGACTTTATTCTAACTTGAGAAATAATTTAGGCAGGAAAAAAAAGCAGAAAAACATTTTCTTCTTTTCCTGACTATAAGCCAAGAGGAACACAAAGAAAATGTTTGTTTTACCAATCTCCATATTCTGACTTCATTGAAATTTCAATTTAATTTTTAAAATGTGTTACATTTAGTTTACAATGCAGAAATGAATGTGCCTGTTGCTGAACTGTTCTGTGAATATATAAATACAGTTTTTAAAAGCCTGTACGGTATAATGTTATAGCACATCTTGAAAAAAATAAAATCCTCCAAACATGATTAATTGAACAGGAGCTAGTTCTCTTCAGAGTGATTCCACAAGTATGTATCTGCTTTAATATTAATGAAAATTATAAATCATTATTCAAGGTCGAAAACAATTTTTAAAAATAATTTTCACAAGTATCTGCTTTAATATTAATAAAAAGTATAAATCATTATTCAATTTTGAAAACAACTTTTAAAACCAATAATTACTCTGTAATATGTGCTCTCTTTGAATCAGCTCTCTGCTTTTATTTCTCAAGATCAGACAACATTGACTAGGTGCTGCCACCTGGTGTGATACAAGCATCTACTGTATTTCTACAAAATAAAATTACACTGAGAATTGATGAATAGGCCTTACAGATATACAGCAAAGATCTGCTAGATAGCAGCACTTTGCCAAGGTTTGCCGATTTTGAAAAGTGAAGTAGGGCTGCTAGATGGGAAACGATTAGAAAAGCTTAAGACTGCAGGCCAGGGTAGAAAAGTTAAGGGGAAGAGAGGGAAATGCCCCAGAAGACTAGAGAGGTTGAACAATTTTTCACGCTGTAGCCAGGAAAATAACATGGAGATGCCTGTGAAGTCAAGCTCAAGGAGACTTTATTAAACAAACGTGCACATTTTTAAAATAAAAACGTTCGTTAAATACTGTAGAATATTCCTGACAGTGGTTTATACATTAAAAGCAAATCTTCTTGAGGAGTGTGACATTAATCACACTCATCTAGGTATGATAAAATAACTGGAATTTACTCACAAAGTTTTTCAAAAGGGATGTGCATATATATGCGAAAGGTGTTCATTAGCGATATGCTAAGCAGCCACGATTCAGTCCAATCCAATCAGTGATTAGATTTAATGTGAATTGTAGTTATGAAGGTAACAAATTTAGTTTGTAATAAAATAAAAATAAAGACTTGATATAATATTCTACTACATATGATCATGTGCAGATCTGTTGACTCCAGGTAGAATGCAAATACCGTAATATCCTAAAAACCCTAACCATGCTAAGAAACCACCAAGGAGGAAAATACACTCCTACCAAATTTGCTACTGCAAATAAACCAGCAGGAGACCCCACACTCACTCACTCAGATACTACTACTTGGGTAGTGAAACATCTATAAGCAAACAACCAAGCTCAGAGAACACCAAGGACTCCAAAATTCAACCCTGAGTTACAGATATCTTCCTTCTCTTGGGAGATTTACCTAGGAAGTACTGTATGTTAGCACCTTTCATGTTATCATCATTGTAATTATTATTTTTAATGATACACGCATAGTACAATTTCTTACTATGTTTGTAAGCTATCTAAATTTGTTTCATCAAAGCAACACAGAAACACTGGCAATAATGATGAAGCATCAAAATCTTCTAAAATGTGGTTAGTTATTCAGGATTGATGCCCTTGCTGCTTCTATAATATTTAACATTCACACGAAACCACTGGATGAAGTAATTTGATGACACAGAGGCAGATAACATCCAGGTCAACCAATTGATGCTGTCAAAGTTCTATTGTAACACTTAGGAACACATTTGCTAGGGCGAATTCTAGCAAGATTATGGGCACACAAGTTTCTGAAGATATTCCAAATTTTTCCATAGTAGTTCTGGATAGGCTAGCACTTGTCCAGAGAAAAATTGCGTGCAATTTGGAGGTCCTTTGAACACTCAACTCCTAATTGAAGAGCAAATGGCAGCTGTAGCCAAGAGGGTATTTGCACCAATTCACCTTGTTTGCTAATTGCATTTATTCCTGGATTGACAGGCTCTTCTCAAACTCACTCATGTTCATTCACAGAAGGTAATACAGAAATCTGACAAGAAACTTCATTGGAGGCAGAGGTGAATTAAACAAGATGTTAAGCAAGCAATTTAAAATTTTTACTGGCAATTTCTGATGTTTAAAGCAGAACTAATAGCATTTCCATACATCAGAGTATAACAGAAATTGCAATAGACACAATTCCCCATTTCCCAAAGACCTACTTAAACAAAAGATTGTAGGAATATTAATATTCATAATGTAGCATTACAGGTAATCCTGGACTTACAAGCATAATTAAGCCCAAAATTTCTGTTGCTAAGTGAGACAGTTGTTCGGTGAACCTGCCCCAATTTACGACCTTTCTCACCACAGTTGTAAAGTGAATCACTGCAGTTGTTAAAATTAGTAACACAATTGTTAAGTGAATCTGACTTCCCCATTGATTTTGCTTGTCAGACGTTCGCAAAAGGTGATCACATGCCTCTGAGACATGCAACTATTATAAATGAGTCAGTTGCCAAGTGTCTGAATTTTGATCACATGACCATAGGGGTCCTACAACAGTAGTGTGAAAAGTGGTCATAAATCATTTTTTTCTGTCCCGTTGTAACTTTGAACAGTCACTAAATGAACTGTTGTAAGTCTAGGACAGGGGTCGGCAACCTCGGCTCTTTTATGACTCGTGGACTTCAACTCCCAGAATTCCTGAGCCAGCCAAGCTGGCTCAGGAATTCTGGGAGTTGAAGTCCACGAGTCATAAAAGAGCCGAGGTTGCCGACCCTTGGTCTAGGACTACCTGTCCTTTAAAATTTAATAAATAGAAAAAAGTTACCAAAAGTTGAATCACACACAGCATCCACAAGGCGGCATTATTTCCCTGTAACTGAATGACAGCCAAATTCTCTTTTAATCAGGTAAGTTTTCCCAACCAAATAAATTCATGTTAAATATAAAGACACACCATTCATTTGCTAATGCATAAAAAGTATATTACATCAGACGTCAAAACATGCATTTTTTTCATCCTATTCATTGCTTTCTTTAGTGACTGTGTAGCTAACAAATATTTCAGATTATTTTTGGATTTCATTTCTAGATTCAATTCCTCTCCTCCGCCCCCGCTTTTATTTCGGATTTTTTTTTTTTTGCA
Source organism: Vipera berus (assembly GCF_964194415.1). NCBI lineage: Eukaryota > Metazoa > Chordata > Lepidosauria > Squamata > Viperidae > Vipera > Vipera berus. The sequence continues at coordinate 162,525,548 of NC_138202.1, read as the reverse complement.
ATCCCAAATCCTTCTGCTAGATAAAAATGTCAAGTTTCCAGAAATGGAAAGCAACAAGGGGGGGGGGGGGAAAGCACTCCATAAAAATTATCTGAAATTTGGAGGAAACGATGAAGGACTGTTATATAGAAAGTACTGTTTTTCAAGGGGGAAAAATGAAAAAGGAGAAAAGAGGCAGTTCACTCGGAACATTTAGTGGAATGAAATCAGCATCATTTTCTGAAACTGAAATATTATATTTAACACCAAATTCTACTGCTGTTTCTGATCCTTCCTTTTTAAAAAAACTGTTTCATGGACTTCTGAAAACAGAAGCTGTAACTATTTCCAATCATAAAACAATTAATTTCATATATTAACTATTCTGCAACTTGAATTGGAAATATTGGGCAATATTTCATAATATTTGGAGGAAAGTTGGAAAAAAATTCAAATGTGTTGAAAAATAACTGTAACTGTTTCCCCAATATCTGATATTAAATTCTTAAATATCTTAACAATATTCTCCATGACTGCCTTATGCAAGAATAGGAAACCTCTGATCTTTCAAATGTTCCTCAATATAATTCTGACAAACTCTCACTATTCAGCAAATTCTATAAAAAATACTGGAAATTGTGGCTTAGTTAACAATTACCATTATCGGGGTAATCCTATTATCAGATCCTGAAGTTGAAATTCAAATACTTTGGCCACCAAATGAGAAGGAAGGAGTCACTGGAGAAGAGCCTAATGTTGGGAAAGATTGAGGGCAAGAGAAGAAGGGGACGACAGAGAATGAGGTGGCTGGATGGAGTCACTGAAGCAGTAGGCGTGAGCCTAAATGGACTCCAGAAGATGGCAGAGGACAGGAAGGCCTGGAGGAACGTTGTCCATGGGGTCGCGATGGGTCGGACACGACTTCGCAACTAACAACAACCACCTATTATCAGAATAACATTTTTTTTCTATACATTCATTAACGTACGCATGGATTAAAAAAAAACTTCAATTTGTTTGGGGCTCATCTTTTCTTTGATATAAAGGGCTATTCCTCTTTTCTTTTGGGATGCTGATGCAAAGAAAAGTTTGCCTATTTTTGGTTGCTCTAGAATTTTGGTATGTTGTCTCTTAATGTGCGTTTCTTGGAGACAAATCATATCCATATTTAATTTTTGTAAGCGTGTGAAAGTTTTTCTTCTTTTTGAGGGATAATTTAGGCCGTTAATATTTACTGATAGTATCTCCATCTCTTCCATCCTTTTCAGTTATAGCTGGGTCTTAATCTTCTAGTCGATCTTATCTGTCTCTGGTCTCTTGGTCTTGCACCTTCTTCTGAATAGGCATATGTGGTTTGGGTTTCTTTGGTCTCTTCCCTCTCTTTTTGGTTGGCCTCACCCTGAACTGGCAATTCCTCTTGTTTTTTGGGTTCCGGATTGTCTTTCTCCAAAAAGGCTCTGTGACTGTCAAAAAACTCCAATGCTTTAAGTGGTGTATGCAGTCTGTATCTTTTTGTATCCCAGTAGAGTAAAATCCCTTCTGGAATCAGCCATATAAAATTCACTCCTTTTTCAACAAGTTTCTTAGTTAAAAATTGGTAGTCTCTTTGAGCATCTCTTATCCTTCTAGGAATTTGCTTAAGAACCACAATTTCTTTTTCTTTGTATTTCAACGGCTCATCTCTTACTTTTCTCAGGATTTCATCTCTTTTTTAAAAATCTGACATGGACTTCCCTGGGCACCTTATTTTTTCTAGCATAATCTGAGCTGACACGACAGACCTGATTGACCTCTCCTTGTATTTGTGACTTCCCCGAGCCTAGAACGTCTGCCAGCAACTCTGTCATCAATTCTAGAAGATCCTCTTCCTTGTCTTCTTGCATGTTTTGGAATCTTAGGAAATACGACGCCCGCTCCATTTCTATGGTCATCAAAGAATCTTCCAGTTCTCCATTTATTTGGATGAGTTTTTGGTTTTCATCTTTCAGGTCTGCTATTTGATGGTCAACCTCCGTTGATTTATGTTCCATTTTTGGATTCTTGGCTGGTTTTCTGCAATCATCTTTTTGAAGACTGCCAACTGAGAATCTATGTTGTTGATTTTTTGGTTCATTTTGTCTCTTCGTGGTTTTTAGTTGCTGTGGCGGACTGGGCAGCATTGGCATCAAAAATTGCTTGTAAGATAGCTTGGGTATCCTTCTGTTGGGTATCGGTCTTCTCCTGTTGTAACATTGTAGTTATTGATTTCAGGTAGAGTGGGCTTGCAGAAGTTGAGGCAGGAGCAGAAGAGCTTTTTTCCCAAGTTTGGATAAATTAGAAATACTCATCTTTTCCTTCGAATCGTGTAGTATCTCCACCCAATGGTTTTGTAATCCAGGGAGCTCCTAATAGTTAGGAGAGATGAATTATCAAAAATAGTAGAGGTAGTAAAAAGTAAAAGGAACCCCCCCCCAAAAAAAAAAATAGAAGTCCCCAAAAGGTAGCACATGAGCAAAAGGGAAAAAAGAAAATAATAATAATAAAAAAGCAAAGGTAAAAAGTGAGAATAGAGGGAGCCAAAAAAGTTGAAAAATAGTGGAGGAAAAAGAGGAGATGCCCCAAAAATAAAAATAAGGAAAAGAGCCCACAAAAGGCTAATAATAAAAAGAGATTAAAAAAAATTCAATAAGAAATATAGTAAAAGTAAATTAGTTATATGAGTGATATAAATTGGTCAAATGCAATAAAAATAGGTAGAAGCTTCCAAGTTATAATCCAAAAACTTATATTCTGAAGTAGGTAGTAACAATTCCAAATCTCTGTGTACTTATAGTCCAGGGGCAGCATTCAGTCCATTTGGACCCACCAGCTGGTAGAATTCGGACCCAGGGAGGAGAGAGACCTTTCCCCGAGTCTGATTTCAGCTGACGTCACTGGAAATTCCTATATCTATTATATCTATTATTGTTATCAATCATTATTCTTACTACTTCTATTGATGTATATCAACCCAGACAATATGCTATTTGCTAAATATTGAATGTAATTTGGGGAAAACCCAATCCCACCCCCAACTTTCCCGCTATCCCAACCCCACACCCTATCCCTTCATTTTCCTCCCCACCCTTATAAAAACCAATAAAATTTACATTAAAAAATATGAAAATATCATTCCGGAAGGACAGCTGAGTTTAGAGGCAAACAATCATTTAGCAGAAAAATATTCTGTACCCTCTGGATCTTTGAAACTTTTGTCAACAAAAATCAACTTTTGAACTAATACCAAAGAAGAGACTGAGACTGCATTATTGTATGCAGACAGTGTAGTTATTATGTGTACTTTGCAGGAAGCAGTAAGAAAAACACTAGCTCTATTTGGCCCAAAATAAAAGTTTATCAATAAATTATCAGAAAACTAAGGTTTTGTGCAACGTCACAAAATTCACAAATGGCAAATAAATTGGACTCAAATTGAGCAACTGTGTACCTACAAATACCTTGGGATGCAATTCCACGCTTCTATCTTTCTGGAAGCCCTTTTTTTTTAAACTGGATAACTATTGCACAGTGTATTTCTATAGCTATCATAAGATTTTGCCACTCAATCTGAGGGAGTCTCTCAGCCTTTTTATGGCTCCCAAATTTGCTCTTTCGCAAAGCTCAACATCCTTGAAACTAGTCACAATATGTTTATTAGAACCATACAGTACTGATGGTCCCCAAAAGTATCAAAAACATATTGCGGGTAGAGACAGGCATAGTCTTGCTGGATGCTAAAGTACAGTTTCTTCTTATTGGCCTTTTGGTTAAAGTTAATCCTCCTTCTTATAGGTTTAGCCCCATTAGTACTGGAAATCATTTCAAATCAATGTGGCTTTAAAAAGCCTTAGATAAAATTCATCAACTGGACTTGTCTATGGAAAGTCTGTGCTCATTTGGTTTTGACAATGCTAGAACTGCCCTCAAACCAGAAATTTGAGACGTGCACATCCAACCAAATTTAACCAAGGTATCACACCCCATTACTTATCACTTTCTTCAAAAAGAGTTCACTCTAGCTTCTTATTTATTATCCAATACTATTTTGAAACTTTGTAAGGCTTTCACTTTAGTCAGGCTGGACTCATTACCCTCAGCAATCCCATTTTAGACATTTTAATGGTACTCCTATGACTTTCTGGTTATGTCCATGTAATGATGGCTCAATAAAACCTGTAAGGTATATGCTACTTTGCTGTTCCTTCTATTAGGACTCTAGACAGACCTTCAGTTTTGAAGAAATTTCTAAGCAAGGAATGTAAATTCTATTTACTCTTACTTCTTTTAGACAAGGATTATATCCTCTCAATTGGCCACGTTTTGTGCTACTACCTGTACAACATGCCTGTCATTCCAAACCTAAAGTAAAACCCTTGTATATATTTAAAGCTAATGATCCAAATAAAGATTTCAATTTGCTACCCAAAGCTACACTGTCTACTAGGAAAGCTTTCCTGGCACAGACCAATAACTCCAGTATATTCTTAGCTCAGAATTTATTTCTGTGTAAAAGATCAAGCTAAAGCACTGTAGTGGGAGGCTAAAAAGTTAGCATAACTTACTCAATTTATTCAAGTCTTATGATCATGTTATTGTGCCTCATTTCACTCTGCTCTATAGTCCCACATTAGTAGCTACTATGTTTGCATCTGACATTCCTTAATGTATTGTTTTTGAAGGGCGGAGATAAAATTCTAGTAAGCAGTAAAGTAAGGGGGTATATGCCATCTCGGTGTTGCAATGGCCTAGGGATTAAGATGCTGGTCTTGTAGGCTGGAAGGCCGGCAGTTCAAGACCGAAGTACTGCATGACACGTTGAGTTCTTTTTCTTGCCCCAGCCCCCACTCACCTAGCAGTTTGAAAGTATGCAGATGCAAGTAGATAAATAGATACCACTTTGGTGGGAAGGTAACAGCGTACAGTGTGCCTTGGTGTATAGTCATGCCAGCCACATGACCACAGAAGTGTCTTCGGACAACGCTGGCTTCCTCAGCTAAGAAATGGACATGAGCACCGCCCCCTAGTGTCAGACACAACTGGACAGGGAAACCTTTAACTTTACCCTTTATTTTATCTTATATGCCATCTTACCTAAATGGGAATATTTATATTTCATACTCAACTTTGAAAATAGGTTTCCAAGGTGCTGCAAGAAGGTAGCTTTGAAACATAAAGGAGACGAGACATAGGGAAATATAGTGTCTGTTTCTTGGCTCTCAAGCGTTGCTATTTCAAAGAATGTTGAAGTCATGACAATACATAGAGATCTAATAGGCAATCTAATGGTTATGTGCTTTAGCACACATACATTAAATAATTCAATATACTATATTTAAGAACTTTGTATCCCCCCAAGATGGTGAAAATAAATTTAATTCTTGCAAACATCATTTCCTAATGTTATATAAACATTTTCATTAGGATCATATAACAGTGCAGTGTTTCTTGAACCTTTTACCTTCAGAATCCCCTCCTTTTAAAAATTAGAGGACATTTAAAAAAAGTTTTTATCTGTATGGGTTACATTCATTGCTATATACCATATTAAAAATTCATAGAATATTTATTTATTGAATCATACAAAATAACAATATTAGACCATTAAATATTAACATATTTTTTGATGAAGAACGCCTATATCTTTTAAACAGACAAAAAATAATGGGAAGAGTGACACTATTTCAAATTTTGGTAAGTATCTTTAATATCTGGCAAATAATTTTGATGGTGTGGACCCCCAAGAGTCATATTTTAAGAAACACTGTCACAGTTTATATTGATTTTACAATTTTTGAGTAATTTTAATTATGTTTTTGTTAATTGATTGGTTGGTTGCCATTACAAATAATTTTATTTTTGTTTGTTGCAGTCTGCAACCTCTCTCTCTCTCTCTTTCTCTTTCTCTCTCTCTCTCTCTCTCTCTCTCTCTCTCTCACACACACACACACACACACACACACACACACACAACGTCCCAACCCCTGTAGTAAAACAAGACAGTGTAAGGGCTGAAGCTGGTAAAGCATAAAGGTATAATTATTACTTAAACATGGAATAAATATTCATTAACTCAGAGAAAGAGGAGGAATATGTAAATCCTAGTGCTGACATACTGACTTTAATTCCAGTATTTGAATGTTTAGCTATGCAGTTTCTGAAGCTATTGTTGTTATGTTACTATGTGCAGTGTTGTTTCTGGTATGTAAAGATACTGCCATGGTTAATGTGAAATCTGACCAATGGTAATATGGGAATGATTTTCTTTTGTTTCCAAAGGACACAAAGCAATGAGTCCATTTGCAATTAATCTCAAGAAGACAGAAAAAAAAATCTTAACACTATCCAAACGCTTTACTAGAAATCCTGGAAATAAGGGAAATCAATAAATGGTTTTATTACTTTTGACTAGATTCATGTCAGGATGAAAACTACATAGTACAATTAGTAAAACAATATCCTTTACATGTAATACAAATACAGGTATTCTTATGAAGGCAATTAAGACGGAATTTCCACCACTAAGTGATGCAGTCATAAAGCATAATGTCAATTGACCATATTGCTTGGCAATGGCAATCCTTGCAGTCCCCACACATCATTAAGCCAGGATCATGGGTTATTAAGCCTCCTCCTTGCAACTTCCTGCCAGTTCCAACAGCCAAAGGCAGTGGAGAGATTGGCAAGAAGTTGCAAGTTCCAAGCAGACCTTAGCTGGCAGGGAAGTAAATAGTTGCTGCTGGGTGAGAGAGCAAAGGGGTGTGGGTAGCTAGGGAGGCACAGGGCAAGCGTAGGGGGCTTGGATACTGCGGCTGGATGGGAAAGGGAACACAAGGGTACACAAGTGGTGGGTGTGTGTGAATGGTTGGCGATGGTGTGTGATTGAATGGTGAGGCACAGTGCAATGCAATGAGGTTCAGGGAAGGTATGCGGGTGGGAGAGACTTACCCAAGCAACTTAGCCTGTAGGCTTCTCCATTGAATTTGCTTCTGGGAAACTGCCAGGGAAGGTCACACGTTGCATTCATGTACATTATGCAACCATTATAAGTGCAACCCTGTTTTCAAGAGCCCAGATTGAAATCACATGACCATGAGGGTGCAGGAATGGCTGGAACTTTCAAGGACTGGTTGTAACCACCACTGGTTGTTACATGTTCGTTCAGTGCTGTTGTAACTTTGAACAGTTGTTGAATAAGTGATCATTAATCAAGGTTAACCATTAACTTATATATACAGGTTCTCCCACATAGTCTGCCATGCTGTCTCATCACAGGGACTGTTCAGGAGTATACATATGCCAAGTTTATATATTCCCAGAAGGGTCACTCAAGGCATGAGGGTCATCTCAGCTGACTAGCTAAAGCAAATAGGTACCTAGAGGGAGCAGCAGTATAAGATGCTGAAGGCAGATAATCATTTTAGTGATAAAGACAAAAGCATCAATTCATGTTGTACAAAAGAAGGAAATAATAAACTTCCTACATTTTACCAAGAAAAATCACAAAGATAAAAAATATGAGATGATTAACTTTATAGTGCCAGTGTCATGGTTCCGATAGACAGAGCTAAATAAATCAGAACTCTGAGGCTACAGGATTCCTCAAAGGACATGTTTATTGGATACAAAATATCGGCATGGTCAAAACTGAAACCAAGGCTAAAATTCCCTCCAAAATGTTACACTATCACGAAGTTAAACTTCCCACCCCAGTGCTATGCAGTCAGCTACATTCTCCAATAAAATATTTAGCCGGCTTTCTAACAAATCGTCCAAACCCCTAACATAACCGACAGAATGACCTTGGTTCCCACGGGACACAGAATTGTTTAGACTAGCCAAAATCCTCCACAACCTAAAACGAGCAAGATGGCTGCAGCCAGGTTCGTTGTAGAGTTGACAGACAGATGAGCCCTTCAAATTGGACAGCGCTCAACAAACTACTGAGGATGACCTGAGGAAGAGCCTTCAGGACATCAATTGCTGATGTTGCCATATAGGTAAAAAAAAAACTGAAGCTGCAAAGAGAATTACAATAAGAACATGGAGCATAAAAAACAGGAACACAAGGAAAGTTCAACACAGTGAAGCATCAGGTAGTGTCATATGCAACAGCCTATTGTAATTGTCAGTGCATTGAGATTTTCTATGCAACAGTGCTTTTATAAGAGATGCACTGCCTCTCAATTATATTCCAGGTGCAATTTATAGTGCTCATCTTTAAAACCCTAAACTACTCAGGTACTGGATAACTTCAATTCCTTTCTCAGAGTTGAATCACCTGTCCAGTAAGAACTAGGAGACAAGGCTTTCTCAGAGACCCACTACTGAGGGAATGCCATTTTCAAGACTCTGGGCTCTTCTTAGTAATATAGTTCTCTTTTTGGTCAATTTACTGAGTGACTATCTAAACTACTTTTTCCTTATGTTTTCAGTGAAGTGGAAAAAGCATGGCTCATCAGAAAGACATATGAGAATAAGTACACAGTATGCTAAAGACTGGCTCATTACACTAATTGGTTTTAGTTGAATTGGGTTTTTTGTTTTTAATCTTCTAATATTAACAATATAATTGTCAGAATCTCCAGCAATGAAGCAGCATAAAAGCTATAGTAATACAAAGAAATAAAAATATGCAGGTGGTGTACCTTTGGTTCATGATTTTGTTGAACATTCTTCCCATATTGTAACCTACCTTCATTTGTTTCCCTTCCTCTAATTTAGGATTAAGAAACACTTTAGTGAGGTTAAAGGCAATGGGTTAGAAACCAGGAAACCATCAGTTCTACTCCCACTTTAGGCCCAAAACCAGCTAGGTGACTTTGGGCCAGGAATGCTCTCTCAATCCTAGGAAAAAGACAATGGCAAGCCACTTCTGAAAATGCAGCTGAGTAAATTGCATTGCATGGACTTGTTCAAGTAGTTGTCAGGAATGTCTACACATACACAAAAAGATTGAAGGGTTATCTCTATTGTATGCATTAGTTGTTTATGCCATTTATCCTCACAACTTCTTATGGTTTTACTATAGTTCTGTAGCTACCTTGCCTCTTTTTAGCATTTTAGCACAAATCAACGAAATATTTCCAGTTCATCACTGACTAAATAGGATATCTTGTCACCATTTCACCACTTATAAACTGAGCCACTTTTCTTTTTCTCACCATAAAATAAGGCAAGACTACCTATCTGTATTTTTGCACTCTCCTATTGGTCAGCTGTAGGGACTTCCAGTTGTCCTCTGAAAAGATCTGTGCATGTTTAGAAAACACGGAGGGTACTAGAGATCTTGAAAAAATGTTAAGAGTTTGGAGTGTGCAAGATATGCCATAACGATGTTTTCTGTTACCGTAAAGCCTTTTGTGTATCATGGTACTACACAATACATAGGTTGTCCTTAGTTTACAACCATAGTTGGGAGTGGAAGTTCCGTCCCTGAGTAATGTGGGTTGTACAGCATGACATCATGTAACAGCATCAATTAGCGTCAGCTGTGATTGATGTAGCTGTTCTTAACCAAGATTGTTAAGTAAGTATTCATCCCAATGCAAGCCATTTCAAGCTTGGTGCCTCCCAAACCCGACCCTTCCAGATTTGCAAGATTCTATTAATGAAGCCTTACAAAAAAGTAGAATTAATTCATTTAATCAAGTTTCCTATCTGGTTTTCCTGGGAGGCTTCCAATATGCACAAGGACAGCTTACTTGACAAGTATTGTAGAATATGCATTTCTTGTTGGTGGAATGTAGTTAAGTTACCTATTTCAAAATGAACTTGGAATTCTTTTCCCATTAAAAGTTTATATCAAGAAAATCAGTTAGTGGCAGCATCAATCTGGACACAGACGTTAAGCAAAGTTGGCCCTCTTTAATACTTGGATGGAAGATCCTCATGGAATCCCAGGGATATACACTAGATTAGGAAGACAAAATACCATCCTCGAAGAGAATGGCAAATTATTTCCATGTTGGCGCCCAAAACACTAGGCAGACATGTCCATGAAGTCACCTGAGTTTTGCTTGACTCAAAGAATATTTTATTTCAGGTAAGCTCATTAGTAAGCTCCTGAATGCATAGAGTATGGTTCATACATATTCTATTTTGAGCACGCACTCATTTATGATGTGCCATTTTTTGCATACCTTTCCAAAACTTTCCCTTATAATTCTTTTGTCACACACTGAACTCTAAAGGCCCACGGCTCATTAGTTTTTTCCAATATGCTCTGCCCAGAATGACCCTTTATTTAAAGAATATGTACATTTATTTCAAAAAGACATGTTTCCTCTAACCCCACCACCACCACCACATGTATCCTTACTATTTTAGCAAGCTGCAGTCTAAGCCATCCTGGCTAAATGTAACAAAATTCCTCAAGGCCAAAGAAGAGAACAAGTTAGAGATCCCTTCAAATGTTAGCAAAAGGCAAACATGAGGAAAGTTCAAGAGCCTATTGGGATGTTTACAATTCCATCGTTTGTTCATCCAAGGCTTTGATACTTCTTTCAACATTATGTGCTGCAAATTAATTCACAAAACATTAAATTAAGATTAGATTGAGCTTTGAGCTCTTGAATTAAAGGTGAGTTATAAATCCAATAAAAACACTGGGACTCAAGAGTTATATTGCTCTTTGTAAACCTGCTAAATTTTGCTGATTTAAAATACATGAACGGATTGATGTATTTCATAGTCCTCCTTTCAGAACAATTCAAGATCTATTTACAATTATTCATAAAATCTCTATACATTTTAAAAAGGAAATATTAAGTCTAAGATTACCTGCCACGCATAGAAAAGTTATAAATAACTGAGACATGGAAACTTACTACAGACAGAAGTTAAAGAATTAAAAGCAAATGTTTATGAACTCTGCAAAGTTTTATATCTGCAATTGTGCACGTCTAGCATGTCTAGCAGAGACATCACCCTGTCAACAAAAGTCCGTATAGTCAAGGCTATGGTCTTCCCAGTTGCAATGTATGGCAGTGAAAGTTGGACCATAAGAAAGGCTGAGCGCCAAAGAATTGAAGCCTTTGAGCTATGGTGCTGGAGAAGACTCCTGCGAGTCCCTTGGACTGCAAGGCGATCAAACCGGTCAGTCCTAGAGGAGATCAACCCTGACTGCTCTTTAGAAGGCCAGATCCTGAAGCTAAAACTCAAATACTTTGGCCACCTAATGAGAAGGAAGGACTCACTGGAGAAGAGCCTGATGCTGGGAAAGATTGAGGGCAAGAGAAGAAGGGGACGACAGAGAATGAGGTGGCTGGATGGAGTCACTGAAGCAGTAGGCGTGAGCTTAAATGGACTCCAGAAGATGGTAGAGGACAGGAAGGCCTGGAGGAACGTTGTCCATAGGGTCACGATGGGTCGGACACGACTTCGCAACTAACAACAACAACAACAGCACTTTAACCTTTATTTCCAACTGCTATAAAGAAAACACATTTGCTACCTTTTTGGGACTTCTATTTTGTTTTTGGTTCCCTTTGGTTCCGGAATTCCTCGGGGACCACCTGCTGCCGGCGTCGACTCCCCTCCGCCCTGTGCGTTCCCACAGAGTGGGCCTCCTCAGGGTGCCTCCAGTCAGAGAATGTCGGCTGGTGGCCCCCTTCTCTGTGGGCGCCCCGGCTCTGTGGAATCAACTGCCGGTTGAGCTCCGGATGGCACCGGATCTCCGCTCCTTCCGGCGCGGGTTAAAGACCCATTTATTTGAACAAGCTGGCCTGGCCTGATGGGGAGTTACTTAGGGTTTTAATATTTATATATATTTTTTATTGTTTTTACTTTGGGCAATAATTTAATTCTTTTTTAACTTTTGTATTTTTGTAGTTTTATGATATGCCCTGTTCACCGCCCTGAGTCCTTCGGGAGAAGGGCGGTATAAAAATTTAATAAAACCTAAACCTAAACCTTTACTTTCTACTACCTCTACTATTTTTGATAATTCGTCTCTCCTAACTATTAGGTGCTCCCTGGATTACAAAACGTAACCATTGGGCGGAGATACTACACGATTTGAAGGAAAAGATGAGTATTTCTAATTTATCCAAATTTTGGGGAAAAAAAGCTCTTCTGCTCCTGCCTCAACTTCTGCAAGCCCACTCTACCTGAAATCAATAACTACAATGTTACAACAGGAGAAGACCGATACCCAACAGAAGGATACCCAAGCTATCTTACAAGCAATTTTTGATGACAATGCTGCCCAGTTCCCCACAGCAACTAAAAACCACGAAGAGACAAAATGAACCAAAAATTCAACAACATAGATTCTCAATTGGCAGTCTTCAAAAAGATGATTGCAGAAAACCAGCCAAGAATCCAAAAAATGGAACATAAGTCAACGGAGGTTGACCATCAAATAGCAGACCTGAAAGATGAAAACCAAAAACTCATCCAAATAAATGGAGAACTGGAAGATTCTTTGATGACCATAGAAATGGAGCGGGCGTCGTATTTCCTAAGATTCCAAAACATGCAAGAAGACAAGGAAGAGGATCTTCTAGAATTGATGACAGAGTTGCTGGCAGACGTTCTAGGCTCGGGGAAGTCACAAATACAAGGAGAGGTCAATCAGGTCTGTCGTGTCAGCTCAGATTATGCTAGAAGAAATAAGGTGCCCAGGGAAGTCCATGTCAGATTTTTTAAAAGAGCCATAAGAGATGAAATCCTGAGAAAAGTAAGAGATGAGCCGTTGAAATACAAAGAAAAAGAAATTGTGGTTCTTAAGCAAATTCCTAGAAGGATAAGAGATGCTCAAAGAGACTACCAATTTTTAACTAAGAAACTTGTTGAAAAAGGAGTGAATTTTAGATGGCTGATTCCAGAAGGGATTTTACTCTACTGGGATACAAAAAGATACAGACTGGATACACCACCTAAAGCATTGGAGTTTTTTGACAGTCACAGAGCCTTTTTGGAGAAAGACAATCCGGAACCCAAAAAACAAGAGGAATTGCCAGTTCAAGGTGAGGCCAACCAAAAAGAGAGGGAAGAGACCAAAGAAACCCAAACCACATATGCCTATTCAGAAGAAGGTGCAAGACCAAGAGACCAGAGACAGATAAGATCGACTAGAACAGGGCTTTTCAACCGGTGGTACGTGTACCACTAGTGGTACGTGAGCACCTGGCTGGTGGTACGCGGCGGCGCCTTCCTTCCCCCCAACTGCCTCCTCCCAACCCCCCCCGCTCCTTCCCAGCTCACTTGCTGCTCAAAAGCACGCTGCTTGGCAGAAGCCTGCAGGAACCCTACAGAGGGTGCGCACAGGCGCAGAGCGAGGCCCCGCCCTCCCCAGGGACTTCTTGTGTAGCAACCGGATTGACTTCTGATTGGTGCTTCTTCGGGGCACACATGGCCAGGAAGGCACGTAGGAGTCCCAGGTACCTGTAAGGCAATTGGCCTGCTTGTCCCCCATCGACTGCCAGCCCCAGGACAGCCCCGCGTGAGCACCTCGCCGGCCTCCGAACCCTGCCTTTCGAGCAGGAGCGGCTATCAAGCCCCGGGCTCAACAATCAACCGAGGGGGGGATCCGTGCAGCAGCCCGGCTACCTGGCCTGCCAGCCGCTCGTTGCTCTGCCGATCAGCTGGGAGGCTGAGACACTGGATTTGAGCCGCGGACCAGAGGAGAACACCACGGATCAGCTGGGAGGCTGGGAGTCCGGATCCGACACCGCCAGGCAGCTGGAAGTCCCAGCGGGTGGCCCCGAAACCGCCGAACAGCCGGGAGCATCGGCAACCTTCTCTAGGGGCTGCCAGTCAGCTGGGAGCCCGAGGCTTGACAGCCGCTCCTGCTCAAAAGCACCAGCACTCCCAGGTGACTGGCTGCCACGAGAGAAGGTTGCCAATGCTCCCAGCTGTTCGGCGGCAGTGGGGCCACCTGCCGGGTCTTCCAGCTGGCCGGCGGCATAGGATCCGGACTCCCAGCCTCCCACCGGATCAGCGGTGTTCTCCTTTGGTCCGCGGCTCAAATCCGGAGTCTCAGCAGGCAGGTGCCCGGGATCAGCGTTTCTGAATGGGATTTCTAAGTGCGACTCAGCTGATCCTGGGCTCCTGCCCGGCTCACTTGCTTGCGGAAAAGAGGCTGCTTGCTAAATGACCTGGGCAGCAGCCCGGGATCAGCGTTTCTGAGTGTGATTTCTAAGCATGACTCAGCTGATCGCGGGCTCCTGCCTGGCTCACTTGCCTGCGAAAAAGAGGCTGCTTGCTAAGTGAGCCCAGGATCAGCTGAGTCACGCTCGGAAGCCACGCTCAGAACGCTGTTCCCAGGCTGCTGCCCAGCTCACTTAGCAAGCAGCTTATTTTCCACAAGCGAGCCAGGCAGAAGCCCTGATCAGCATTTCGGAGTGCGATTTCTGAATCGATGATTCAAGAGGTGGAAATTGAAGCCAACAACTGGGCAGACCATAATCCAATAAAAATGACCTGGAAAGGAACTAAGAAGAAACCTAGATGGTCTCTAAATAAATTGATACTGAAGGAAAAAGAATTTCTACAACTAGCTAGAAAAGGAAATGGAATTTTTCTTCAAAATAAAGAAGAAGGAAGAAACATCACTCCAAAATATTTGGGACACTGCTAAAGTATATTTTAGAGGCTTGGCCATAACTAACATGGCTAAGAAGAACAAAGAAAAACAACTACAACTAAACTTGAGGGAGGAACTCAGAGGACTAGAAGCAGAACTACAAACAGATCCAGATAAAGTATCACTCAAGAAACAAATGGAAATAATAAAGCATAGGTTAAATTTAGCTGAGATGGAACTAATGGCTGAACAGATCAAACGGGCTAAACAGAATTTCTTTGAAAATGGAAATAAGCCAGGAAGATGGCTAGCATATAGATTGAAAAAAGAAAAAGAAAAGAAAATGATAAAGAAATTACAAAATACAAATGGAGAAATAGAGTTTCAAAATGACGCAATGGAAAAAATTGATAAAGAATATTATGAGACACTTTACAAGGCAAAGGAAATCCCCAAGGAAAAAACACAGCAATATTTTAAAAAAGCACACTTACCAAAAGTTTCCCAGAGCATTCAAAATATATTGAATGAACTAATATCAATGATGGAAATTACAGAAGCTATAAAAAGGCAAAAAAAAGAGATAAGACCCCGGGGCCAGACGGACTACCTGCAGAATTCTATACTGCCTTACAAGATATCTTAACTCCAACTTTGAAAGAACTTTGCAATGAAATTCTCCTGGAAAGCAAAATACCAAAGATATGGACTGAAGCTAATATTACTTTAATACCTAAAGAAGATGCAAACCTGACACATATAAAAAATTATAGACCAATCTCATTACTCAATGTGGACTATAAAATCTTTGCTTCAATAATGGCAGAAAGAATTAAGAAATTCTTGAGTGAATTTATACATATTGATCAAAACGGCTTTTTACCTAAAAGACAGATAAAAAATAATTTAAGAACAATCCTGGATGTCCTAGAGTACTATGAAGCCCAACCAGGGAAACAGATGGCTCTGATATTTCTTGATGCACAAAAAGCATTTGATAATCTAAAATGTTCCAGCAACTTGCCGAAATGGACTTTGGGGAAAACTTTATGAATGCAATCCATGCAATTTATGATAAACAGACTGCTAGAATAATTGTAAATGGAGACTATACAGAAAACTTTAATATTAAAAAGGGCACAAGACAGGGATGTCCTTTATCCCCACTACTGTTTATACTAACTTTAGAAGTATTGAACAGAAACATTAGACAAGAATCTGAGATTAAAGGATTAGAGATAAAGGGTAAAAAATATAAATTACCAGCATTTGCAGATGACTTGGTTTTTATACTGGAAGAACCTTTGGAAACGAGCACGGAATTGGTGGATACAATAGAACAATATGGTGATGTGGCAGGTTTGATAATAGAGAAAAAACTAAAGTTTTGACAAAGAACTTAACAGAAAAACAGAAAATGCAACTTGAAAAAAAAACCCTTCAAATAGTCAAAAAGTTAAGTATTTGGGAATTTACTTAACAGCAAGATGTGCAACAATAAAAGAGGATAACTACGTAAAATTACTAAAACAAATAAATCTGGACTTAAAAAACTGGAAAAACCTCCAACTTTCAATGCTGGGGAGAATAGCTACAATTAAAATGAACATTTTACAGAAAATACTTTTTCTATTTCAAACCATTCCCGTAAAATTAGAAAAAGCTTTCTTGGACGAACTGAATACCATAATATTGAAATTTATTTGGCAAGGGGAAAAAACACGAATTAAAGTGAAAATGTTACAAGACGTTAGAAAGGGGAGGACTGGGACTCCCAAATTGGAAGTTATATTACCAAGCAGCTATTCTAATTTGGATTAAAGAATGGATAACGCTAAGAGATAAAAGACTATTATATCTTGAGAGGCATGACCTGCAGATCGGCTGGCATGCCTTCTTATGGTATGGGAAGAATAAAGCCCATAGATATGTTCAGAACCATACCATAAGAAACGCACTTCTCTTAGAATGGGAAAAAACTTATATTAAGATACCTGAATGGCTTTCAACAATGGAAGCTTTTGCTTACCCAAACTTAATTATGATAAACTTGTAACATATAAGGACTTAGTGGATAATGAAGGAAGACTGAAATCTAGACAAGACCTATATCAACGTATTGATTTAGCATGGTGGCCATACTTACAAATTCAAACAAGACATGAAAAAGACTTGAAAACAACGGGGCTCTACAATGAACAGACAGAACTCGATCATATATTGTTAAAAACAGATGAGAAGCTGATTTTAAAAACTTTACAGGTATCTGCTTAATCTAAAGATGGAGGAAGAACAAGTTAAAGAAACAATGATAATTTGGGCAAAAAATGCTGGTCACACTATAGAACTTGAAGAATGGGAAAAGTTATGGGATAGAAATATTAGATTAACTAAAGCTGTATCATATAAAGAAAATTTGTATAAAATGTTTTATAGATGGCACATGACACCAATGAGACTAGCGAAAATGTTTAAAAATACTCCAAATGTTTGTTGGTGAAGGGATTTTATTATGCTTAAGGTTGATGTTAGTAATATTGATATTAGCCAGTGGCCTAAAGGTTAGAACAATTGCCTAAGGTGCAATCGGCCCAGGTTCGAATCTCAGAAGGGTATGGCTGACTGATGAGAACAAGTAAGTTTGAAATGCATATCAGTCTCCCTTTAATTCTTTGTTAGCAAAACAAAAAA
This sequence comes from Vipera berus, assembly GCF_964194415.1. Lineage (NCBI taxonomy): Eukaryota > Metazoa > Chordata > Lepidosauria > Squamata > Viperidae > Vipera > Vipera berus. The sequence continues at coordinate 162,508,333 of NC_138202.1, read as the reverse complement.
AAAATTTACACAAATATGTTTGAGGCCTAGCAAGGTAATCTAAATACTTAACAAACATCTTGTGTGTGTGTGTGAGAGAGTATGTATGTATGTATGTATGTATGAGTTAACATATCACACACACACACACACACACACACACACACACACACACACACACAGTTGCAAGAAAAAGTATGTGTGTTCTGTACCAGCCTACTACCGGCCCTACAGATAAGGCAGGGACAACCCCTTTACAAGAAGGCAAGAGGCTGGAACTAAGCCTGCCAAATGTATGGACACAAAAGCAAACAGAACAAAAAGAAGACACGAGCCATGAAACAGGAGCTATTCAAATGGTTGCCTTCAGCAAACCAGCCCTCCCACGCATTCCCCTTTTAAACAGTTCAGGGCGTGGCTTCTCTCTGCCTCCTTCCGAGGTGCCCCATTGCCTTCCTCTGTTTACTCCTGATTGACTGCCTCCTGCGTCGGGTGTCCTTGAACAGGGCCAGCTGTGGGTCATCTTCATCTACGCTGACAGGCTCACACAGCTGGGTCTGCATCGTAACCAGGTGGGAGGGGCCTGGCTGAGGGCTTTCATCAGCAAGCTCTCCAACACCCTCAGCAACCTCTCCAACACCCCCCTCCTCCTCCTCTGAATCGTCCGACCCAATTGCCGAACCCACAGGCTGACCCTGAATCACAACAATGTGAACCCTTTGGGATCACGTGGAGTTTTGCATGAATTGGCCATAAAATGCGCTCTAAACATCATGTAAGTCACAACAATAGAAAAACACAGTCTGCTTAAAATAATACTACACAAACATTAGCTGTTGTCATGTTTTAATTGAACATAAGATGGAAACATTCACAGTGCAGGGTGGAGATTTACCAACTTAAGAATTGCTAATCAAGAAAATATTAGACTGTGCAGAAATGGATCGATTATCTTTAAAGATTAAAGAAAAAGAGCATTTAGTCTACTATAGAACCTGGAATAAATTTTATCAATGGCTAGACAAACAAATTAGAGAGAAAGGAATGTGATACTTATTTTTGACCTTAACCTACTAAGAAAAATATTATAGATTGAAAATTTAACAGTTTTACTATAATTTGCCATATCTCGTTATCATTATTCTTACTACTTCTATTGATATATATATATATATATATATATATATATATATATATATATATAGATAGATAGATAGATAGATAGATAGATAGATATAGATATAGATATAGATATAGATATAGATATATAGATATATATATAGATATATCAACCCACACAATATGCTATTTGCTAAAGATAGAATGTAATTGGGGGAAAACCCAACCCCTCCCCCAACTTTCCTGCTATCCCAACCCCACACCCTATTTCTTCATTTTCCTCCCCACCAATAAAATCTACATTAAAAAAAGAAAACACAATATCTATAATACAGCCATATCTCTACCAAGATTATAATCTTTATATGTAAAGATTACCCAAAATTGCATACAAGGATGTCCAAATTGTCCAGAAGTTTTCATCACAAAAAATAACAAGAGCATGATGAAAGTAGAGATATTTTAGGAGTACTAACCAGGTGACTTCCACTGTGCTTCTAACAAAATGTTGTGAATATGTCTTTTGTCAGATGTTCATGGCTATATCATCCTGCAATGTCCCAAATTTGCATGATTTTACACCAGCGGTTCCCAACCTTTTCTATACCCCACACCCCTAGAACGCTTCTGATATATTCTCCTTCCAAAAGTTTGAAATAACGGCAACCAAGTACGCATATACACTATAATTTTTGAAAACCCAAGTTTTCGTCTCGCACCCCCAGTTGGGAACCCCTGCTTTACAGAGATTGCCGGCGGGTAACACCCAGGGATAGGGCCTTCTCAGTGGGGGCGCCTGCCCTTTGGAACCAGCCGCCAGTGGAGCTGAGGACTGCCCCCGACCTCCGTTCATTCCGCCGGGGCCTGAAGACCTGGCTCTTCGAGCTCTCTGGCCCAGGCTGAGGATTAATTTATTTTAATTGGGGTTTTATTTATACAGGGATAAATTTAATCTTTTTTAAACTTGGTCTTAACTTTTGTATTTTTGGTTTTTAATTACTCTGTAAACCGCCCTGAGTCCTCTGGGAAAGGGCGGTATATAAATGTAATAAAATAAATAAATAAATAAATAAATACACCATTCAAATTAATGTCATGCCATAGTGAGCAAGAACTGTAGGGAGGTGCAAACTTAAATCTGCATCTTCACCGCTGAATTAAGTATGAAAGTATAAGTGTAGGTGCTTAACTTCAAGGTTGACTCATCCTTCTGAGGTAGGTAAAATGAGGACACAGATTGTTGGGGGGCAATAAGCTGACTTTGTAAAAATGCCGCTTGGGGGGGAGGGCGAAAGCCCTAATAAGCAGGCATATACCTAGAATGAAGGCTATTGCTAAGCACATTGAGTTGTGCTTCTTAGATTGTAAGCCGCCCTGAGTCTTCGGAGAAGGGCAGGATATAAATGGGATTTAAAAAACAACAACTAAGAATTAAGTATGAGAACTAAGCAAACTTTATTACTGAAGTCTGCGAGAGCACTTTCGAAAGCTAAGGAAATTACCAACCTTCTCAATGTATAAACTCCTCTACAGATACCAACAGGTTTGGCCGCTAGGATTCACTGGGACGTCATAAAATTTGCCCGCCTTCCAGACCCACAAAGAAGAGGTTTCGTTTTGTTTTAAAAATAATAATAATATGTATTTCCTTTGAATGGCCCGAGATACTTCAAGCGAGCAGGGTTACCACCTACCTGGCTATCAGGCAGGAATTACGCGCGAGGAGTTGACTGGCGGCACATTTCAAGCTAACAGGCAGGCAGGGCAGGGCGCTGCCTTCCTCTCTCCGGCACCGCTCAATTAAAGGTGTCAGGACGCGGGCGAGCGGACGGCCTGGCCTCTCGGGAAGCCCGCAGGCACCGACGAGAAGCCGCAACTGCCGCCCTCGACTAGCTTTCCCCTGGCTTACCGTCTCTTGGGGAAGGTGCCTGCCTGAGATCCTGCTGGCGTCGCGGCCGCTCGCCCTCGGCACTGGCTAGCTGACAGGTGGGCCTCCGAAGCGCTGCGCAGGTGACCCGAAAGGATTCGCAACCTCCGCTGAGCGGCAGACTGCAAACCGCCACCTCCCGCATCTCCCGGCGCTGCTGCTGCCGCCGCCATTTCACTTCCGCGTTGCGCCGTCAGGCGCCGCTGGGGTAGAAAGGTGCGCACAGTGTCCAATAGCAGTTAGAGATGATCCCGTCGTGCACCGCGCCTGCGTCTCTCTCTCTCTCTCTCTCTCTCTCTCCTCTGCCCATTTATAAGCATTGACAAAAAAAAAGGGGGGGGGAGGAAGAGATGCTCCGCCCCTATTGGCAGGGCGAGCTGGTGCTCCCGCCTTCTTCTGAATGGTTCCGCCCGCCTCGAGTTTAATAAGTTCTGAAACCTTCAAAGGGTCCTGGTGACCCTTTGAACTTGCCCTTCTCAGGGTGTTTGGTTTTGCTTTTGGAGCTGTGGAAGCTGGCATTTAGCAGAGTAGAGTTTGCAACAATGGCATTCTGTGCTTAATTGTACAATTGTTCGCTCAGTTGTTCGGATATACACAATGCACTGATTGTCTGCTTATTCCACTGTCTGGATTTTTCCCCCCCCCACACACAGCCACCGATTAATTAACCAGTTTTAGGCCAGTGTTAGGGCTTTCTGCAAATGTTGCCAGGATGATGATACTTAAGTCATCTTTTTACATAAAAAAAATTAGGTGAAGCCTTGAACCAATTTCCATGGAAAGAATATATTGGATTTTGCTCATACATTGTTTCCAGGGGCTGCAAAAACTCTTGATAACATAAAGATTTACCCAAATTGCTTAACTCAATTATATGGCTCTTGTTTCCTCTGGTGGGTTGGGGAAGGCTCCTTGCCTGCAAAGACGTCAAGGAGAGTTGCCAAAAGCTTATACATGACAAACTTTTAAAATTCAATGCCTCATAAAGATAAATGTTTCCTGACTGGACAATTAAAGTGACATTGATAGACTTTACTATTGTCAATTTCTTCATGCATTTTCCATTCAGTATCCATTACAAAACATTATTTTTCAGTTTTGTCTATGTGAATTTGGCCTTTTAATTTAACCTATTTATATCTCACATATTTTTTTTTATAAATAACTCAAAATAGTGGGTTAGACCAAGAGAATGGGACTGGCCCAAAATTACCCATCTGGCTTTCATGCCTATGACAGTTCTAGTAGTCTTTTGGTTTCTAACCTGAAGCATTAACCACTAGACCAAACTTAGTCTTATACTATAATTATATTATAAATTACAGTATTATTAATATATTTATTTTTCAATGCAAAAATGTGATCAATCTGTATACTAATAGATGAATACAGGAATACATACTTGTAATTCCCAGAGTAATCTGGATTGGATCCTGTATGTCATGGTCTGATCTTCCATGTGTTTCTTGTTTATTTTAGGTCTCTTTATGAACTTTTTTGTTTCCAAGTTAAAAGCAAACATCTCCCTCTCGCCCCACTCTCTCTCCCTCCCCACCTTACAGAAGAAGTTCAAATAAAATAAGTATTTGGAGTATGCATACATGTAAATATATGAATATATGCATTACCTCGTGGCACTTCAAATAGCCTTGCTCAACAGTGTATTTTAATTCTTCAGTATTTTAGACTAACAATAGCAGTTGAAGAAATATGTGAAACAGCATCAGTTTACGTGCCTTAGAAAATATAAACTAACAATAGCCTTGGATATTTTTATTACAGTCTAGTAAAATACCTCAGAAAGTTAAATTTCACCTTATGACAGCCACCATTAGAAGACTTTGAATCTGAGCTATGCACAGACAAGAATATTTTGATAAACATGTTGATTTAGGAAGTTTGTTTTTTTCCTGATCTATGGTCATCAAACAAGCAAATAAAAAATACAATAGGCCTCATTGTAAAAGGCGACCTTCCCAATTTCTTAAAAAAAATTAACCAAAGAAATTGAGTAACTGGGTGATACCAAAGCACTTCTCTTTTGAGTGATGTTTAAGTATTACTCAAGAGAACATAGCTTTAAGAACACTGATGCATTTTCATAGTTTTTTTTTTTAAAAGTACTCTCTGATCTTTAAACTAAGGACAAATTAAAAAAAGAACTTGAGAATGTAGTTTTCTAATTTTGGAACTTGGGTAAATTTTGAATGTTTTAGAAAAATTCATTCAAAAAGCCTCAGATAGCTGCCCTATTAAGGTACCTATTTAGAAAGAAAGAGATATGCATGACCAATCATAAAATGATTGGTTCTCAGAAGACTTAACATAATGAGTCTAACTAAACCTTGGTGGAGCAGTGGGCTAATGCCTCCTTAAGTAACACCAGCTGCCTGCAATTAGTGCAGGTTTCGAGTCCCACCAGGCTCAAGGTTGACTCAGCCTTCCATCCTTCCGAGGTAGGTAAAATGAGGACCCAGATTGTTGGGGGCAATAAGCTTACTTTGTAAGAATGCCGCTGGGGTGTGTGTGAAAGCCCTAATAAGCAGGCATATACATAGAATGAAGGCTATTGCTAAGCACATTGATTTGTGCTTTAGATTGTAAGCCGCCCTGAGTCTTTGGAGAAGGGCGGGATATAAATGGGATTAAAAAAATAAAAAAATAAAAATAAACCTGAGTATAAAACAGTGACATGGCCCACCCATTTTCCAATACAACTCCCATTTCACAGAAAATAGGACTTTTTTAATAAATTAATTTCCAGATTAATTTCCCAATTTAATAAGATCATCTATACATCACAAGTAGGAATTATATGTCCTACACTGCATGCACACACAAAAAACTCTATCTTTTGTAGGATCCTTGGTACTTTCTGGGCAAACATCCGCAGAGGATCATCAATGATTTCTTATCCAATGGAATAAGATACTAAAACTGTGCCTCAAGCTTTACGTAGATGTAACCGTAATGCAACATTTTTATTAAGGACATGAATGAACAGGTAAATTCAGCACTTATGAAATTTACATGTGACATAAAATTCTGTGGGGCAAGTCATAACTCTAGAACAGGGGTGTCAAACTGCCGGCCCATGGGCCAGACGCATCATACCAAAACCGCACCTGTCCCATTGCTGGCAATGGCAAAAAAGCCATGATACAGCACGACACGTCACATGATGTTGCGAATTTGGCACCCCTGCTCTAGAATGTAAATATAAAATGCAATACAATCTTGATTGGGCTGAAAATACCACAGTAAAATTTAACTCAGACAAATGTAAAATTCTTCATTCAGGAATTTTTTTTTTAAAAAAGCAATATGTTATGAGACGTGAGGTACCTGACTTAGCTTGTGAAACTGTAGGTTTATAATAGGTGATTATAAATTGAATATGGATCAGCAGCGTGTTGGGGCTGCAAAATGTAATTGAAGACAGCATAAAGAGAAGTATAGTTTCTAAATGACAGGAATGAGCCATTTTACTTTATTCTGCTTTGATCAGATTTTGTCTTGATTATTCTGACCAGTTCTGGGCATCACTCTGATGGATTCAGGGAAACTAGACTACATCTCAAACTATCATAGGTTCACCAGAAGGCAGCAAGGATAATGATAAGACTAGAATTAGTTCAATGAATGGGTTAAAAGAGTTGAGCATGTTTAACCTGAGAAAAGATAACTGAGGTGGTGGAATGAAGCATTCTTCAAATACTTCAGAGAATATAATATGCAAAAAAGTATAGACTTTTGTACTGGTAGTCCTTGATTTACAACTACAGTTGGGACCAGAGTTTATGTTGCTAAGCAAGGCTGCTGTTAAGTGAGTCATGCCTGATTTTACAAACTTTTTGCCACAGTTATTAAAATAATAATTAAGGAGAAACTTCCTGACAGTGAGGACAATTAACCAATAGAACAGCTTGCCTCCAGAAATCATGGGCGCTCCATCACTGGAGATTTTCTTTTTTTTATTTTTATTGAAAAGTTTTAAAATACATTTTATCTTTAACAATCCCCCCCTCCCCCTCCCCTGCCTATCCCTCCCTACCCCTCCCCCCCCTTTCCCCCCTTCCCCCCCACTTCCCAGAGCTAAGTACAGGGTATAAAAACACCACTGGAGATTTTCAAGAAGAGGCTAGAATAGTCACTTGTCTGAGATGGTATAGGTTCTCCTGCTTGAGCAGTGGGCTGGACTAGAAGACCTCCAAGTTCCCTTCCAGCTCTATTCTATCCAGATTCAGCCATAGTTTCATTCCATACAGCATTAACCTTGTGAACTCTCAAGCTTCCTCCTTCCGTTATATATTCAAGATGGACAGTATTTAATATTTATTTGTTACGTATATGTAGGGTAGGGGTCTATACATATGTTGTATATAATATGTTAAGGTGTGTGTCATGTATGTGTTTCACTTTGAGGGCGGGGAACTAAATTTCATTTTTGAGGTGTGCCGTTGTGCCCACTGTAAAAAAAAAAATAACAATAAAGGTTATCTTATCTTAAAAGTTGTAAATTGAGGATCACCTGTACATTTGAAGTACACAAAATCTAATTGTATATTACAAAATATTTCACAAGGTGTTTATCAGTAGAACCAATTACCCAGCAAGCGAGTGAACTCCCTTTCCCTTGGTATATTTCTCTACGATACCTTAATTTAAATTCTTACTGTATTTTCCGGCGTATAAGACAACTTTTTAACCCATGAAAATCTTCTCAAAAGTTGGGGGTCATCTTATACGCCGAGTCATCTTATACGCCGGAAAATACTATTCACCTCTCCGATCTTTTCTGCTGGATGGCGGGATCGCTGGGTGAATGGAGGTAGGCGATGGCGACCCGTGGTTAAGCGGCCAACAGCGAACGGGTGATGGAGGGCATACTCTCGTCAGATCATGGGGCGGCTGCTGCAACCACCGCCATTGCTCTCTCTAGGACTGGCCATGCTGGCGCTTCCAATACTGGCTGTCAGGTCCCTGACAAGAGGAGGGGCAGGCGGTCCCCAGAGGCACGCCGCTCAACAGTAGGAAGGGAGAACCTTTGCTCCTGCCGAGGCACCGCCTGACCCATGCCGACCAGAAGAATCGCTTGCCCGGTCACGGAGTGCGGAACTGAGAGCAGCAGCGCACCAAGCGAGAGAGCTCAGAGGAAAGAAGGCTGTTCTGTACCAGCCTGCTACCGGCCCTGCAGAAAAGGCAGGGACAACCCCTTTAGAAACGGCAAGAGGCTGGAATAACACCTGCCAAATTTATTCACATTAAACAGAGTAAGACAAGACACCAACCATAAAACACGAGCTAAGAAGCAGGAACAATCCAAGCGGTTGCCTTCAGCAAACCAGCCCTCCCACACATTCCCCTTAAATACAGTTCAGGGCATGGCCTCTCTGTGCCTCCTTCCGAGGTGCCCCATTGCCTTCCTCTGTTTACTCCTGACTGACTGCCTCCTGCGTCGGGCGTCCTTGAACAGGGCCAGCTGTGGGTCATCTTCATCCACGCTGTCAGGCTCACACAGCTGGGTCTGCATCGTGACCAGATGAGAGGGGCCTTGCTGGGGGCTCTCATCAAGCTGTCCAATCCCCTCAGCAAGCTCTTCAACACCCCCCTCCTCCTCCTCTGAGTCGTCCGACCCAACTGCCGAACCCACAGGCTGACCCTGAATCACAACAAAGGCGAGGCCCCCCTTTGGCAGGGAAGGAGCAAAGCTGGGCAAATCACAGAGCAGGCGGAGCAGGGAAACGTTACAGAGGAAAAGGGGGCGGGGTTTAAAAGGCGAGGTGGGCGGGACGTGGGCCTGGAGACGTTCTGTTAGAAGTAACGAAGGAGCCTCCGGGCGCTTTCTGGATCGGATTGTGCGAACTGAGGGTGCCGCTACAGTCCTCGTGTTTCCCAGGGTTGCCTGTCGTGCCAGAGGTATTCCCTGTAGCCCCAGATTCTTTAGCTCCCCACTTTCCTTAATTCGGGTGAATTTTGTGCTCCATGGAGAAACATTAATACACAAATGCCGTTTGTTTAACCACGCAAAACTCGGGGGAAACCTTGGTATTTGGGAACGGAAAGGCTTAAGACTTTTCATTTCTGTTTTATGCACGGGCTGGGACAGTCACAAAGTTTACCTCTTTTATTTTGGCAACATCGTGGCACTTATAAAAAAAGGGTACTAACACTAAACGAGTTGTTAATATGCAGATTGTGTGCCAGGAAGTGAAATATTGAGTTATTAGCTCAAACCCTATAATTTAACAGAAAAAGTAGGGGGTCGTCTTATACACCGGAAAATACGGTATATGAAGTAAGAATTTGGATTTAGTAGTCTAATGGCCCTCTCAGCTCTCATTCTAATATGTAAGAGGAAAGAATGTGATCCAATTCATACCTTATCCTCTGTAGTATGTGTGGAGTATGTAGGGCAGGGGTGTCAAACTCAATTTCATTGAGGGCCGCATCAGCATTGCGGTTGCCCTCAAGGGGCCGGGTGGGTGTGGCCTACTGGGTGGGCGTGGCCAGCTCTACATCGTTCGCATCAAGGGTGCGTATGGGGGCAGGAGTGGGACAGCTCTGAGGGTCTCTGGCAGAAGGAGGGTCTCAGGGCCAAGGCAGCGGGGGCCATTCCCTCACTGTTTCCAGGATGGCTTCGCGGGCCACATGAAACCACTTTGCGGGCCGGATCCGGCCCCCGGGCCTTGTGTTTGACATGTCTGATGTAGGGTGTAGTAGGTGTGGTTGTGGAGTAAAAAAACCAAAAACAACCCTGCATTCTCCTTACCTTCATTTCACAAATTAAAATATTTCCCCAAATCCAATCCTCATTAATCATTTTTAGTAAATGGATTATGTGTTATGTGTCTGATGGTTTGTAAAACAAACCAAACAAAAACCCTGGAATGTTTCTTTGAAGAGAAGCTTTACACAGATAGATAATATGAAATGAAATACTGAAATCCTTCAAATCCTTCTTGACCACCAAGCCAACATTCCTTTGTTGCACTGCAAAAAACAAACAAATAAATAAGCTTGTATATTGTGAAAATAAACTGGCAATTTTACAATCAGGCATTTTCCCCCCGAAGCTTGTGGCTGATTGTGTATTACAACAGCAGCTATAAAGGAAGAGAGGTAAGATATAGTATGTATAAAGCTCTGTGAATAAGATGCCACTGAACCTCTATTGGGCTGAGGAAGAGTTGTGGAGAGATAAGCAATGGCTAGTTTGAGCTCAAGAGTCAAAAAATGGGTGGAGGCAAAAATTCTGGCCAACGGGGAAAAGGCTACCAAATTATCTTCAGAACTGCAGCAATTCAAACAAAGAGAGCAGTCAAGTGGAACAAAATCAAAAGTTTACTTCCCCAAAACAAATGATGTGAAATCAATAAGATGCAGAACTGTTCCTGGGCTATAACCAGTGGTGGGATTCAGCCGGTTCGCACCACTTCGGCAGAACCGGTAACTAATTTTTTGTTGCCCAGGCCCAGAATTGACTTCTGGAAGCGGCATCCACACAGAAAAATGGTTGTTCACGTATTTGAATCCCACCACTGGCTATAACTCCTTATGTGAGAATAGATTTCATAAATGAATATAGGATGTTCCATACTGGCATTTGAGAAATATTAAACAGGTATGGCTAAGAATGCTCTTAGAGCAGCCTTTTACAGATTTTCAAACATTACCTCAGTTGTGAAGCATGCATTTCCTCCTCCCACTTCATCTCCCTCTCTCCTCATTTCCTTATTTTAAAATCTCTTCTACTTTCCTGTTATGCAGGTGAAACCCGAAAAATTAGAATAGCATGCAAAAGTTCATTTATTTCAGTAATGCAACTTAAAAGGGGAAACTAGTATATGAGATAGACTCATTACATGCAAAGCAAGATAGTTCAAGCTGTGATTTGTCATAATTGTGATGATTATGGCTTACAGCTCATGAAAACCCCAAATCCACAATCTCAGAAAATTAGAATATTGTGAAAAGGTGCAATATTATAGGCTCACAGTGTCCCACTCTAATCAGCTAATTAAGCCATAACACCTGCAAAGGGTTCCTGAGCCTTTAAATGGTCTCTCAGTCTGGTTCAGTAGGAATCACAATCATGGGGAAGACTGCTGACCTGACTGTTGTGCAGAAAACCATCATTGACACCCTCCATACGGAGGGAAAGCCTCAAAAGGTAATTGCAAAAGAAGTTGGATGTTCCCAAAGTGCTGTATCAAAGCACATTAATAGAAAGTTATGTGGAAGGGGAAAAGGTGGAAGAAAAAGGTGCACAAGCAGCAGGGATGACCACAGCCTGAAGAGGATTGTCAGGAAAAGGCCATTCAAAAGTGTTGGGGACTTTCACAAGGAGTGGACTGAGGCTGGAGTCAGTGCATCAAGAGCCACCACACACAGAAGGATCCTGGACATGGGCTTCAAATGTTGTATTCCTCTTGTCAAGCCGCTCCTGATCAACAAACAACATGAGAAGCGTCTTACCTGGGCTAAAGAAAAACAGATCTGGTCTGTTGCTCAGTGGTGCAAAGTCCTCTTTTCTGATGAGAGCAACTTTTGCATCTCATTTGGAAACCAAGGACCCAGAGTCTGGAGGAAGAATGGAGAGGCACACACTGCAAGATGCTTGAAGTCCAGTGTGAAGTTTCCACAGTCTGTGTTGATTTGGGGAGCCATGTCTATTATGTTTGGAGCAGTAACGCAAACACATGTGAAGGTTACAGTTGGTCTTTATTGGAATGGCAGACTGGAACAAAGCGAACTGGGGAAAGGAGTTTACTTTTAGTCCTTTTGTACCTGTCCAGGTGAATGCTAGCCAATGGATTCAAACCTGGGTTTCCTGCTAGGCTGTCAACCAATGGGCTTGTGAGGTTTTCCCGCCGAACGCGGCTCCTTACCAGAGCTGTCCAGCACAGCGCCTCCTGTAGTTGTTATCCTGTATGTCACTCACATACATTACACCCCTTCCCCCATAAGAACAGACATGCCATCCACTTGTATTTCCCCCCCTAAGCTAAATGTATAACTACTACTTACTATATGTTCCTCTCAAGACTGCACATAATCTGAGAGGTAGCTTGGGGGTCTTTGTTCCCGGCCTGACTGCCTCAGCGTCCCCCCTGAGTCCTGTGTAGTGTTGTTTCCCCGTCTGAGTTGTCTATGTGCCTGGGTATTCCCTGGTCCTTCTGTTGCTGTGTCTGTGTGGGCCCTATGGTCCACAGATCAGTGTCCCCACTGCTATCTTCTGTATCTGATTGGTCCGGGTTATCTGATTGATCAGGGTGTTTGAAATCTGGGCCCTCCAGCTGTGTGGTGCTGTCTGGTGTGTTCTCAGGAGCTCTTCTCCTTACTTGGTCTACATGTCTCCTCCATTGACGGCCCCCCTCCACCCTTACTATGAATGATAATGGCCCCGTTCTCTGAATCACTTCCCCCGGCACCCACACGTGTCCAGACCCATAGTTCCTTGCCCAGACCTGTTCTCCAATGTTGAATTCTCTGGGAGGTTTGGGTTGTTCTGCTTCAGCTGCTACCCTGTCAGGGTGAAGTCTGTCCAGTTTTGTGATGAGTCTTCTGCCCCAACGCAGCTCCACTGGACTCTTTCCTGTGGATGTGCAGGGTGTGGTGTGTTGATGGAGTAAGAATTGTACTAACCTCTGTCTCCAGTCCCCATGGATGATGCATTTCAGAGCATCTTCGGTTGTGCGCACCATGCGCTCTGCCATCCCATTAGACGATGGATGGAACAGGGCAGTCGTGACATGTCTAATCCCGTTGGTCTTCGCAAACACCTGGAATTCTGTAGACGTAAATTGAGGACCATTATCTGAAACTAACATGTCAGGGAGGCCATGTGTGACAAAGAGTTCCCTGAGCACTTGGATTGTCCTTCCCGTGGTCATACTACTTACTGGCACCACCTCCAACCACTTAGAATGGCTGTCCACTACTACTAAGAATGTCTGTCTTTGAAATGGCCCTGCAAAGTCAATATGGACTCGGGACCAAGGAGTGTGTGTAACTTCCCACTTGTGGACTGGTGCCTGCGGCTGTTCAGGCCAAGACCTCTGGCAGGTATAACAACCAGCTACCTGTTCCTCTATGGCCTTACCCAGTCCCGGTCACCATAGGTAGCTCCTGGCTAGGGACTTCATTCACACAATTCCAGGGTGCCCCTCATGGAGTGAATGTATGACCCTATTCCTCAACTTCTCTGGGATGATGACCCGGCACCCCCACAGCAAACAACCCTTGTAGGCAGATAGTTCGTGTCGCCTGTTAAAGAATGCTTGAAACTCCTGTCCTGGTGATTTATCTTGCCACCCTGTGCTTACCCACGAGTGTACCCTGCTCAGCAGTTTGTCAGTCAGCGTTGCTGCTGCAATGTCCTTTGCATTGATGGGACACTCAGGGAAATCCTGCAGTAACAATATTTGATGTGCGGGAGCTGGATCAGGTTCAGTGCTTGCTATGGGTAGTGTTCTGAACCAGCCCTCTTCTCCCAACCCCTAATTAAGAGACGAGTCTGGAAAGCGTCCAAGGCTAAAAGGCTTCTGCCAAGGTTTAATTACGCAGATAACAAAACACAAGAGCTTGTCTTCTCAAACGAAAAAGTTGCTTTCAGCAACTAGCCCCTCCCCAAACACTTCTTTTATAGAGAGCTCAGGGCGTGGTCTCCCTGTGCCTCCTCCCGAGGAGTCCCATAGTCTTTCTTTGTTTGTCCCTGCTCGTCTGCCTCCTACGTCGGGCGTCCTTGAACAGGGCCAGCTGTGGGTCATCATCCTCCGCACTCTCGGGCTCACACAGCTGAGAAGAGGTCCCCGGCTGAGGACTCTGCAAAGCCTCCAAATCATCATCAGCCGGTTCGTTTCCCTCCTCCCCCACATCTGAGTCCTCCGATACATCGGACCCGGCTGTCGGACCCACCGGCTGGCCCTGAGTCACAACACTATCCCGCACCGCAGGGCCCTTCCCTCGGGTCTGCCGATCCGGATGCGGTCGGGATGGGAACTGTTCGTGAAAAGCAGTCACCAACGCAGGGGCATGAACGGCGGTCGCGTCTTCCCATGTGAAGTCCTCCGGCCCGTACCCTTTCCACTCGATCAGGTACTGGAAGCGACCTTTCAGCCAGCGGGAATCCCTGATGCTGGCGACCTCGTACTCGGGGGTGCTGCCTCCATCACGAGTTCCTGATGGGGGAGGTTCCGCTTGGCGAAGTGGACAGGCCGGTTGTTCGGGGACCAACAAGGACCGATGGAAGACGGGGTGCACGCGCAGGGAACGTGGCAGAGTTAAACGATAGGCGACCGGGTTGATGACGGCCTCGACTGGGAACGGTCCAAGGTAACGGTGGTCCAGCTTCCTCGCCGGCCGAGTGGATGGTAGGTTCCTGGTGGACAGCCAGACCCGATCCCCCACCGATAGTGGAGGCGTATCCCTTCTCGACCGATCGGCGAACCTCTTGTAGTCGGCCTTGGCCTTCTCCAGCTGCCGTCGCACCAACCGATGGATCGCCTGTAACTCCGCCATGAATTCGTTCGCTGCCGGCTCCGGTGAGTCCACGGGAGAAAGAGGGAAGAACCTGGGGTGATAACCCACGTTGGCCAAGAACGGTGTCATCTGCGTGGAGGTGTGTTGCGAGTTATTAAAGGCAAACTCGGCTATGGCCAAATAGTCCACCCAGTTGTCCTGCTGCAGGTTAACATAGCAGCGCAGATACTGCTCTAAGATGCCGATGACCTTCTCGGTACCCCCGTCGGTCTGAGGATGATGCGCGGACGAGAGGCAAACCTTAATGTCCAACGCCCGCATCAACTCCTGCCAGAAGCGGGCTGTAAACTGGGCCCCCCTATCGGAGACGACCCTATCGGGGAGGCCGTGCAGCCGAAACACCTGTTGGATGAACATGCGACTAGTGGCGCGAGCTGACGGTAAGCCGCGACAGGGGATGAAGTGCGCCATCTTGGTCAACATGTCCACCACCACAAACACTGTCGTGAAGCCGGAGGATGGGGGTAGATCCGTCAGAAAGTCCATGGACACAGCCCCCCAGGGTCTCTTGGGCGTTGGCAAAGGCTGCAGTAAACCAGGCGGGGCCCCTGTCGCTGACTTGGCCTGCCTGCATGGGACGCAGGAGGTGACATAAGACTGGACATCGTGTCGGACTCGGGGCCACCAGAAGGTACGGGAGACCAGGTTCAGAGTCTTGAACAGGCCAAAATGCCCCGCAGCCGGGTTATCATGACATTGGCTGAGGACGAGTCCCCTGAGTGGCCCTCCTGGAACATAGAGCCGGTCACGATAATACAGGAGTCCATCCGTGACCGACCAAGGCGAATCTGGCCCCACCTCTTCCTTCCGCTGAGCCACCCACGCCTCCTGCTGCTGCGCCTCCCGGATCCGAGCCCGTATATCCACCGGCTCCCGCACCGCAGCAAAAGACTCGACGGGGATCACTGTCCTGGGCGGAAGCTTGTCTTCCACTCGGGTGTACTCGGGCTTCCTGGACAGAGCATCCGCTCTCTGGTTGTGCCCGCTTGGTATGTACCGCACCCGGAAGTCAAACCTCGCAAAGAAGAGGGACCACCGGATCTGGCGTTGGTTCAAATTCCGAGCGGTCTGCAGGCTTTCCAGATTCTTGTGGTCCGTCCGGACCTCGATTTGATGCCGCGCCCCCTCCAGATGATGCCTCCAAGCCTCGAACGCCGCCTTGATGGCCAGCAGCTCCTTCTCCCAGATGGTATAGTTGCGCTCCGAGGGATTCAATTTCCGAGAGTGATACGCGCAAGGGAAAAGGGTACCGTTGGGCGTCGCTGCCTGGAGTAACACGGCCCCAATGGCAATGTCGGAGGCGTCCGCCTCCACGACAAACGGCCGTTGCGGGTCAGGATGCTTCAAGATGGGCTCCTTCATGAAGGCGTCCTTCAAAGCTTGGAACGCCTGTTGTTCGGGGGCGTTCCACTGGAACCGAGTCTTCTTCTGCAGGAGCCGGGTGAGGGGGGCTGTCAAGGCAGCAAAGCCAGGGATGAATGTCCGATAGTAGTTGGCAAATCCAAGAAGTCGCTGAACATCCTTCATGCGACGCGGGGGTTGCCAACTCTGCAACGACTCAACTTTACTTGGATCCATGGCGATGCCCTCGGGAGAAATGCGGTGGCCCAAGAAATCAATGGTCACCTGGTAGAACTGGCACTTCTCCAACTTGGCAAACAGCCGATGTTTCCGGAGGCGCTGCAGGACCTGACGGAGATGCTGATGATGCGCTTCACGCGACGGGGAGTAAATCAGGATGTCGTCCAGGTAAATCACAACAAACTGGTCCAACAGATCCCGAAAGATGTCGTTCATAAAATGCTGAAACACAGCGGGGGCGTTGGTCAGGCCAAACGGCATCACCGTGTACTCGAAATGTCCATAGCGAGTACCAAACGCTGTCTTCCACTCATCACCCGGCCGAACCCTGACGAGGTTGTAAGCTCCACGCAGGTCCAGTTTCGTGAAGATCTTAGCCTCCCGGAGTCGGTCCAAGAGCTCGGGGATGAGGGGCAGCGGGTAGCGGTTACGCACCGTGATAGCGTTGAGTTTCCGGTAGTCACAGCAAAGCCGTAACTCGCCCGACTTCTTTTTGACGAAGAGCACGGGCGCAGACACTGGCGAGGACGAGGGCCGGATGAATCCACGAGCCAAGTTCTTTGTCAGGAAGTCCCGCAATGCGGCCAACTCGGGCTCCGACATGGAGTACAAACGCCCCACTGGGAGAGGCGCATCAGGGACTAGGTCAATGGAGCAGTCGTAGGGCCTGTGCGGGGGTAATTGGTCCGCCTCTGACTCGCTGAACACGTCAGCAAAGTCGGACAGTACGGGAGGCAAGGAAACCCCTGAGGAACCCTCCACCTGGCCGGCACAGATATGGCGGGTGTGGTCCACGCACTGCAAACTTGGGAAGGTGACCAAGTTCTGAGACCAATAGATCTGTGGATCATGCGCCCGGAGCCACGCCAGTCCCAAGACCACGGGGAAGTGCAGATCCGAAGTGACGTAAAACTGAATGGCCTCCACATGGGTACTGATGGCCATACACACGGGTTGCGTGGCGGCCGTGATAGGCCCGGACAGGAGCACTCGACCATCGATGGTCTCCACAAGCATGGGCGGATCCACCGGACACTGGGGAACAGCCCATTTGGCCACAAAGGCCGAATCCATAAAGTTAGTGGTAGCCCCAGAGTCAATTAAGGCATGGACCGGAATCCCCTCTGGCTTGCCAGGAAGGATCAGTCGTGCCTCCAAAATCAAATGCCGTGGAGGTTCACAGGCACCGTCGGAACGGCGTCGCTCGGCGTGATCGTTGTGGGTCGCCCGATCTTTCACACCGTCTAGATCGGGCTCGGGCCGTTTCCCGATAGCAAAGCAGGGGACTTTCTCGGAGCAGGCTTGGTCACTGACGCCCGCTGACGCTTCTTTGGGCAAGAAGCAGCCAAATGTCCAGGGTCCCCACAGTAAAAACACAACCCCTCCGATCGTCGTCTGTCCATTTCCGTCACCGATAGACGGGACCTGGCGGCACCCAGCTCCATTGGCTCCTCCCTCTGGACTGGGGGCTCACGCACAACAGGGGCGGCAGGGGTCTGTGGGGTGGCACGGCGACTCTTACGCTGCTGCAGCCGGGCATCGATCCGCAGACAAAGATGGATCAGCCCATTCAGATCTGAGGGAATGTCCACGCGGGCCAGCTCATCCAACATCTCCTCTGACAAGCCATCCTGAAAGGCATCCACGAGCGCAGCCTCATTCCAGGCGGAATCCTGGCTAAGCAGCCGGAAATCGCTGATATAGGCCTGTAGGGGGCGCTGACCCTGCCTCAAAGCTTTCAGACGTCGGGTGGCGGTCTGCGCCTTAATCGGGTCCTCGTACATGAGGCGCATATGGTCACAAAACCCCCCAAAGTTATCCAACAAAGGGCTAGGCTGTGCCAACAGAGGCGTGCCCCAACGAGCTGCATCTCCCGACAGAAGGCTCAACACGAATCCCACCTTATCTCGGTCAGTGGGGAAATCAGCTGCTCTCACGCTGATATAAAGCTGGCATTGTCCCAGGAAGGCAGGAAACAGTTCTGGTTTACCAGCAAACTTATCCGGCATAGCTAACTGACATTTCCTCCTGGGTGGGGGGGCAGCATGTACCTGAGCCTGCAGTTGTGCCACCTGAGTGGCCAGCAAGGTGAGTTGCTGGTTGAGCTGGGCATTCTCGGCAAGAAGCTGCTCCATCGTAGTATTAAGGGGTGGGTGGCTGAAAGCAAACTGTTCTGAACCAGCCCTCTTCTCCCAACCCCTAATTAAGAGACGAGTCTGGAAAGCGTCCAAGGCTAAAAGGCTTCTGCCAAGGTTTAATTACGCAGATAACAAAACACAAGAGCTTGTCTTCTCAAACGAAAAAGTTGCTTTCAGCAACTAGCCCCTCCCCAAACACTTCTTTTATAGAGAGCTCAGGGCGTGGTCTCCCTGTGCCTCCTCCCGAGGAGTCCCATAGTCTTTCTTTGTTTGTCCCTGCTCGTCTGCCTCCTACGTCGGGCGTCCTTGAACAGGGCCAGCTGTGGGTCATCATCCTCCGCACTCTCGGGCTCACACAGCTGAGAAGAGGTCCCCGGCTGAGGACTCTGCAAAGCCTCCAAATCATCATCAGCCGGTTCGTTTCCCTCCTCCCCCACATCTGAGTCCTCCGATACATCGGACCCGGCTGTCGGACCCACCGGCTGGCCCTGAGTCACAACAGGTAGTCTGCTTAATCCGTCAGCGTGGCCCATCTCCTTGCCTGGCCTGTGTACTAGCTTGCAAGCATAAGCTGACAGGAATATGGACCACCTGAGCATCCTGGAAGACAGGATCTGTGGGGTCTGCTTGTCTGTGGTGAAGAGACCTAATAGGGGTTTATGGTCAGTGAAAATGGTGAATTCTCTGCCATACAGATAGTCATGGAACTTCTTCACTCCTGCAACTATTGCCAGGGCCTCTTTGTCTATTTGTGCGTAATTCCTTTCCACCGCTGACAATATCCTGGAATAATATGTAATGGGTACTTGCTTCCCATTGTCTTCTAAATGGCTTAGGACTGCCCCCACCCCATAGGGGGATGCATCACAAGCAATACAGATTGGCTTGGACTCCATGAAGTGAGTGACTGTGGCATCACTTGCTAAGAGATCCTTTAACGCCCTGAAACTCTTGTCATGCATGTTTGTCCACTTCCATGTAGTGTTCTTGTCTAGAAGCCTATGTAAGGGCTCTGCTATAGACGCTTTGTGGGGTAAGAAGGCATGGAAAAAATTTAATAGCCCCAAGAAGGCTTGGAGTTCTGCCTTATTCTTTGGTGTGGGAGCTCCTTTAATTGCTGCCACCTTGGATGCTGCAGGGTGGATACCCTGAGCATCTATCCTGAACCCCAGGAATTCAGTCTCTGTTACCTCAGTGCTGCATTTGTCCCTTTTGAGTTTGAGACCTGCAGCCCTAAACCTTTCAAGCACAGCGTGTAAATGCTCAGCCAATACCTCCTCGTTCTTACCTGCCATCAGGACGTTATCAAAATAGGGGCATACTCCTGGAATGCCCTTGAGCGTTCGCTCCATGATATCCTGGAAAATGCCTGGAGCTATGCTAACTCCAAATTGCAACCGGTCTACCCGGAACGCCCCCTTGTGGGTAACAATCATCTGTGCATCCGCGGTCTCTTTGCTGACTGGCAGCTGCTGATACGCTTGTGCCAGATCGAGTTTAGCAAAAATTGCGCCACCCTGAAGCGATGCAAGGATGCTACTGACTGTTGGGACCGGGTAAGCATGCTGATTTAAGGCTCGATTGATCGTACATTTATAGTCTGCGCAGATCCTCACCTCGCCGTTTGCCTTGACTGGGGTGACTATAGGAGTCTCCCACTCGGCTCCATCAACTGGCTTTAGGACCCCTTGCGCGACTAATTTATGCAGCTCCCTCTCTATCTTGTGTTTGAGGGCGAACGGTACCCTCCGGGGTTTGATTTTGATCGGGGTAACATTGGGGTTTAATTTAAATGTGATTGGTGGCCCTGTATACTTCCCAAGAGTCTCATCGAATACGTCTGCAAAAGCATTGCAAACAGATTCGATGTTGTGAGCTCGGGTGGTATGTATTACTGTTATCTTGATGCCCAGGGGCTTGAACCAGTTTAACCCTATGAGGCTAGTCCTCTGCCCTTCGACCACTAGGACATCCAATTGCCCCTGGAATCCCCCATAGCACACTGCAAGTGTTGCCTCCCCCTTAATTTTGATAGGCGTTTGCTGAAAATCTGTTAGGGTGAGACTAGATGGCTTCAAGGTGGCCCTCTGCTTGCTCCGGCTGCAAATCCGGGTAAATGTCTCATGTGAGATCACTGAGACTGCCGAGCCGGAGTCAAGCTCCATGTTACATGGGATGCCCTGGAGCCGCACATCCAGCCTGATCTTTGGAGTTAACGGCCGGCGGGTCTCCATGTTATAGACAGCTCGCCTGCCTTCGTAACAGTTAACCGATGTAATTTGCTGTCGAGCCCCAGTACCTGTCGATCGATGGTCTTCCACGTCCATGTCATGTAGGCTGTTGCAGGTGCGGTTGCGGCAGATGGCCGCAATGTGACCGGTCTTCCCGCACACTCTACACTTGGCTGTCCAGAACTTACAGGTAGACTGGGGGTGGTTGCTTCCGCATCCTGCATACTTCGGCTTGGTGCTGCAGCAAGAGCATCCGGAGCATTTCTTTTCTGGGTTGGCTGCTGTTGACCGTTGTCCCCTCTGGTCGTCTCGTCGCGCCGGTTGCGGCAGACGGCCGCGATGTGACCGGTCTTCCCGCACACTCTACACTTGGCTGTCCAAAACTTACAGGTAGACTGGGGGTGGTTGCCTCTGCATCCTGCATACTTCGGCTTTGTGCTGCAGCAAGAGCATCCGGAGCATTTCTTTTCTGGGTTGGCTGCTGTTGACCGTTGTCCCCTCTGGTCGTCGGTGGTTGGCCCCGTTTCGTCGGTGGTTGGCCCCATTTCGTCTGTATTTATTTTTTTTATTTTTTATTTTAATTCCATTTATATCCCGCCCTTCTCTGAAGACTCAGGGCAGCTTACAAGCTTAGCAGTAGCCTTCATTCTATGTATATGCCTGCTTATTAGGGCTTTCACACCCCCCCCAAGCGGCATTATTACAAAGTCAGCTTATTGCCCCCAACAATCTGGGTCCTCATTTTACCTACCTCGGAAGGATGGAAGGCTGAGTCAACCTTGAGCCTGGTGGGATGCGAACCTGCAATTGTGTCCACTCCGGTCTGGTTGACAGTGCCGCCGCTTTTCCCGCACACGTTTGCCTGGTGAACAGCTCCCCCAGAACTGCTGGTCTGGGACTCTGATTGTTCTGGTTGTTCGGCCATCTCTCGGGCCAGAATCTCGTCTTGGACCTCCTACAGCGTCATCTTGGGTCGAGCAACATTTTCTGCCACATCTTTCAATCCTGGAGACCGAAAATGATTCTGTCTCTTATATGTTCTTCCAGGTTGTTGAACTTGCACAACCTGGCCGCTTGCTGGACCCCAGCAATGAAGTTAGCAGCCGACTCGCCGGGCCGCTGATCTCACTTCACAAACTGGTATCTCCAGGCCAGCTCTGACATCCGCAGGTTAAAATGCTGGTCCAACTTGGACCGGAGATTGCTGTACACGGCTTTGTCTGGGGATTCTGGAGCGCACAACCCTACTGCTATATCATACACATCTGATCCACTCGTGCAGAGTAGGGCTGCCACCTTTAACTCATCATCCTTGATGCGGTTCATTTTCATGAACAGCTCCACTTGACCCACGTGTGACTCCCATTGTTCTGGATGCATGATGTCGAACGCAGGTATCTGACCAAATTGTGCCATCACGTCAAGTCTTGCCGTTTCTCTGCTCCTGGGTTCCGATCCTGCTTCGAGCATCCGCCGGGTTGACCGGTGGAGCTTGGCTCTTCAGCAGTCAACGCTGGGTAGACCGGTTGAGCGCTGCTGCTTTGGCGGTCGATGCTGGGTAGACTGGTTGAGCACGGCTGCTTCGGCGGTCGACGCTGGGTAGCCCGGTTGATCACAGCTGGTTGTGGATACCGAAACAGGATGCCACCTTCGTCGCCACTATTATGTTTGGAGCAGTAACGCAAACACACATGGAGGTTACAATTGGTCTTTATTGGAACGGCAGACTGGAACAAAGCAAACTGGGGAAAGGAGGTTACTTTTAGTCCTTTTGTACCTGTCCAGGTAAAAGCTAGCCAATGGATTCAAACCTGGGTTTCCCGCCAGGCTGTCAACCAATGGGCTTGTGAGGTTTTCCCGCCGAACGCGGCTCCTTACCAGAGCTGTCCAGCACAGTGCCTCCTGTAGTTGTTATCCTGTATGTCACTCACATACATTACAATGTCATCTGCTGGTGTTGGTCCACTGTGCTTCATTACGTCCAGGGTCAACGCAACCGTCTACCAGGAGATTTTGGAGCACTTCATGCTTCCTTCCACAGACAAGCTTTATGGGGATGCTGACTTCATTTTCCAGCAGGACTTGGCACCTGCCCACACTGCCAAAAGCACCAAAACCTGGTTCAATGACCGTGCAATTACTGTGCTTGATTGGCCAGGAAACTTGCCTGACCTGAACCCCATAGAGAATCTATGGGGCATTGCCAAGAGAAAGATGAGAGACATGAGACCGAACAATGCAGAAGAGCTGAAGGCCGCTATTGAAGCATCCTGGTCTTCCATAACACCTCAGCAGTGCCACAGGCTGATAGCTTCCATGCCATGCTCATTGAGGCAGTAATTGCTGCAAAAGGGGCCCAAACCAAGTACTAAGTACATATGCATGCTTATACTTTTCAGAGGTCCAATATTGTTCTATGTACATTCCTTGTTTTATTGATTGCATGTAATATTCTAATTTTCTGAGATTGTGGATTTGGGGTTTTCATGAGCTGTAAGCCATAATCATCACAATTATGACAAATCACGGCTTGAACTATCTTGCTTTGCATGTAATGAGTCTATCTCATATATTAGTTTCCCCTTTTAAGTTGCATTACTGAAATAAATGAACTTTTGTACAATATTCTAATTTTTCGAGTTTCACCTGTATGTTGTCCTCAAGACCCACATAAATGTCTGCACTACCACATTCTACACCAACTTAAGCTTCCAGATGCAGCTCCATTTATTTATGAGGCTTTAAGGGCACCTCTGTTTATTTATCATATTTATATGGCTGCCATCCTTAGAAGACATGACTCTGGGTGGTGTAGAACATAAAATCATAAAATAATGACTAAAATTAATTCCACAGGGAGGAACCTGAGCTGTCAGCCAAGCAACACACATTTACAGCAGCTCCACTCAGTTTTCTTATTTGATTATATAATTACCTTTTTAGTATTTAAATAACTTTGTTTGGATGAGATGATAGTGAAGATAAATACAGATAACAGAGTTTGCCTGGAATGGATAGTAATGGGGAAAAGAAAGAAACACCATGCTGTTAGCCTGGGACATCTCCCTCCTTTGAATTCTACAAAATAGCCATGAATTGAAGAGCAATTGACATGAAAGAGAACTGTAAGTAAAACTAATTCTCCCCCCATCTCTAACAAATTTGAAGCACTACAATGGGACCTCCAAACAGAGCTAGACCTTTCCTCATTTCTTGGGGAAGAGCAAAACGATAGCCAGTCACCACTACAAGTAATATCTTGTATCTTTCCACAGCAGAAATTGGATTAACTGGAGTGTGTTGGAACCAGCAAGTTATCTGAAAGACCTGATTTCCTAAGAGTAGATTAACAGCCAAGTTTAATATTCTTCCCTCAGCACTCCTGCAGGGCAGATATGATAAAATACCAATAGCTGAGAGAAGGTGTACATGTGGCAATGGGGAACCTGAGGATAATTCCCATGTCCTATTGCGCTGCAAGTTCTATTAGGACATCAGATCAACATAATTCTCCCTCTATTAGAGAGATTTCTAGGGAGATCAGATAATTTCTATGCGAACCATCTCCTTCAGGATTCAAATCCAGCTACCGCTCGTGCAGTAGCAAAATTTTGTGCTGCTGCAATAATAATAAGGAAAAACACCAAAAGAACTAAAGATCCTTACTCACATTACTACTTTGCTTAGTTATTTTCCAATAATTTTTAGAGAACTTATTTATTTTAATGTTTAACTTTTGTGCTAGTCTTCGTCCGTAATAAAGATTGATTCTGATCCCACAATTAAAAGCATCAATATCACTTGCTAGAAGAGAGCATTGGATATTATATACAATAGATTCCTCTCGTCAGCTCATCATTCCCTTGAGAGCCCCAAGCCTGTTAACACAACTAGATTTTGAGGGACTTATAGAAGGTTGGCAAAGATGGGACTAATTTTACCTCAGGATGGGGTGAGGATGATGTTTTACAGGGTGGGTGCCATGGCAGAAAAGGCTTGTTTCCTTGCTCCCACAATGTAGTTCCTGGCATATGGGACCCACAACATACCTCTTTTGATGGACCTAATGAGCTGGGCTGATATAATTGGGAAGAGGTGGTCCCTCAGATAACCTGGCCCTATGCCATGAAGGCCTTTGAAGGTCAAAACCAGCAACTTGAATTGGACTCTGAAGCAAATGATGATGATTATCCACCTTAGGGATGAATAATGTGGATGTAGATGCTGGAGATTTTGTATTAGTGTCCATTGCATGTTTTATCATTTGGGCAGCATTGTAGCGAAGAATGGACCCTGATGGTAGCAAAGAAGGTAAACAGGCAGCCAAATGATGCAGTTACTCTATGCCTGGGCCAAATGGTGGTTTCTTTTTCATTTTCTACTCACAGAATATGGGGTTTAGTTATTGTGTTCCCACCAGTGGCCAGTCAAGAGTCCATAGAATTCTTTAGGATTTGAAAATGAAAGGCTCAAATCAGGGTGAAATGCAAAGAAGGATTTTATTGAATGAATATTAAGAAAAGTCGAGAAAGAAAGATACACCAATCAATATCCTTTCAATTTATCAGGAACTCAAGAATAGTAGCAGACAAAACTCCTGGAACCATCAATTGTGCAGCACTCTTTTAAGAGCCTGGGTATGTATGTATGTATGTATGTATGTATGTATGTATGTATGTATGTATGTAGTGTATGTAGTATGTATGTTTATTTATTTATTTATTTCATTTGTTACAAATTCTAACAAAGAAAATAATATCAAAATGTGGAAGGAAAATTAGGCACCCCCAGTGCATTTAAGTATGCCCCCCTTAGGGACCTCTTCAATATGGAATGAGGTCCACAGAAGTTAAGTTAGAATTAAAACTGTGAAAGTTAATGGCTGAGACAACTGAATGAGGTAAGACATTTCAGACTTTGACAATTGTTACAAAAACTGAATTTTTTACAATTGAGTTTAGAGCGGTTTACATTAAGTTTAAAGCAGTTCATTATATGTGTTACTTATGATTAAAGTTGAAAAAGTAATTTACAGGTAAAGCATTACTATGTACAATTTTGTTTGCAACACCTAGGTCTGACTGCAAGAGTTGCAGTTCTAAACTCTTCAAACCAAGAATTTCAAATCTAGTAGCATAAAATATTCTATTCTAGACAGTAGAATACAAGGCTTTTCTTGTATGAATATCTGATGTGTGGTAAGGATTTCAGACAATTAAACAGTATCCTAGGATTAGCCTAATGTATACAGGTAGTTTCGAGTTATGACAGTTCACTTAACAATGGTTAAAAGTTATGACACCATCCCCTCTAAAGTACTTATGACACAGTCCCAAAGTTATGAATGTTGCAGCACCACGGCAGTTGTTCACCCTTATGACTGACTGCAGAGACACTGCAACATTCTCCCTGACCATTCTCCTCCCCCCACAGGGAACTAACACACTGGCCCTGCTCCTCCCCATCCCATCACCCTATCGTTCAAAGTTCTGCAGAGTCAGGGCGATGTGACAGAAAAGCACAGCTGGCTCAGGAATTCTGGGAATTGAAGTCCACGAGTCATAAAAGAGCCAAGGTTGCCTACCCCTGGGCTAGAACATTAGAAAGTTTTTTCAAGGAAAAAAGCACACAGACCATCAGGACCAATAGATAAGGATGGCTTTAAGTTCCATAAGGTCATTTGAACATCATCAGCTGTAAATTTGCTCCTTAGCCATTTGCATTACAAACTGTAAATTTGTAATGTGATTTTCAAATGCAGGAGTGCAACCATTGCTATCAAAAAAAAACTGAACTAAGAAAAATATATTAAAAAGATTAGCCTTAGCAATATTATCATTCCAATCATCCCTGTTTAGCCCTTTTAAGGGTGGAACCCAAGCTGAGGTTGTTATTATTATTATTATTATTATTATTATTATTATTATTATTATTATTATTATTATTATTATTTAATTAAATGTGAGATGGCCTCACGAGGTCGATGGTTCGTTAAGGTGCTTCCAAGTAAAAGGCAGCACGCAGGGATGCAATCAGTCAAAGCTTTATTTAACGATAAAGTAAATAGAAAGAGTTCCCTGGCATGGAGGCATCCATGCCTGGATTGAGCTCATGGATCAGCAAGCAAGCAAGCAAGCAGAAGAGAGAACAAAGAGAGCAGAGAGAGAGCAGCCCCTGAGCAGAGGTTTTTTATGGGGGTCTTCAGCCCCTCCCTTACCAATTAACTCTCTCCAATGGGGCTGCAGGGGCCGGGGACCCCTGACCCACCAGTGGGAGCAAAGATGCCTCTTTGCTCCCATCTGATGACCTTTTTGGGGAACTGCCATGGCTGGCACAAAAACATCTAACATTAAATTTATATGCCGCCCTTCTCCCTAAGGACTCAGGGCAGCTCACAAGAATAAAAAATTAAAAAACATAGAATACAAAGATTAAAAAAGAATTAAACAATAAATAAGGAAATAAAGGACAATTTAAACCGATAAAAACCAAATTTAAAAACCATGATCAGTCCAGGCCCACTTGTTGGAATAATCAGGTCTTCAGGTCACGGCGAAAGGATCGAAGGTCAGGGGCTGTCTGCAGCTCCGGAGGCAGTTCATTCCAGAGGGTCGGCGCGCCCACAGAGAAGGCTCTCCCCCTGGGGGTCGCCAGCCGGCATTGCCTGGCCAATGGCACCCTGAGGAGGCCGACTCTGTGGGAGCGAACCGGGCGATGGGAGGTTGACATTGGCAGCAGGTGGTCTTACAAGTGGTTGAAACTGGAAGCCTTTGCCTCATTATATTAAGAAGAGGCAGAAAGTATAAGCAACAACATCTGGGCATGGTTTTATAGTACATCTTATCAGGGACCTGATTTAGTCAGTGGAATTTCTGTCAAGTATATTTTTAAGGAAAACAAGATCTAGCAGATAGCACTTGGGGAAAGTATGATAATATTTCGTGGTCGATGTCTTGGGGATGCAGGTAAGTAACCTTTTGCTTAGAGTATGCTATGAGAACATTGTTTCTAGTATGTAGCAATTATTCTTGGTCCCTTAGCAGGTGCTAGATTGGGGGACTGGTGTTGTGCTGTTTATCTGAATTGCTACAAGTAAGAGTCCACATAAAAGACAAGCAAGAGTAATAAACAATAAAATGATGCAACCCTGAAAGATTGCCAAATTGGTTTTGCACAGGTGTGAAGTAATTTTCAAAAAAAGCTTGCTCAATTACATAGAAATTGGCTCAGCTGGTTAAATAACCCTTTCTGTCAAGCACAATTGAAGGTTGCAGCATAGAAGATTTAGGTTAGGTTGCAGCACAGAAGATTTATTCAAGAATCTATACGCAAGAAACTGGTCAACTAAAGTTCAACAACTCCCAAGAGGTTGCACCAGGAACCCTTGTGAGAGTGCAACGGCTTTAAGCCAACTATATACAGTATACAACTCCGCCCTTCAGCTCTGCTGCACTCTTAGCAAAGGTATTTCTTGTATGTGTAAAGGGAAAAAAAGATGACACTACTATATCCTCACCAATCTTCCACAGTGCACATGAAGCTATCAAGGGAAATAATGAAAATCATACCTCCCTTGATGCATTTTATTCAACCAATTTGTATGCCCGTATCTCTTAAAAATATTTCTCTATTTATAGAGAAAATTGAAAGATAAAATGAGTAATACAATTCAGCTGAGAGTTGTCAAGAGAAACCAATCTCATCAGACAGCCTTTTGATAAATAATTCGTTTTTGACCAGCTGTCAGCTCCAGGTCAGCCATTTTGTGGAAATGCCCATAATATTCCATAAATGGGAATCTTCTGTTTTATATATATTCTACTATCACATCTTTTTTTATATATACAACCAGTGCTTTTTTCGTAAAAGAAAAAGGTGCCGGAACTCACACATGTCATACAACCCGCCTTGCCTACCCTACAAGGTTCCATCCAAAAAAGGTGCCGGAACCCCGTTCTGAGCGTTCTGTGAGAAAAAAAACCCTGTATACAACAATGATTTTTCCAAACTCTTCCTTCCATGAGTCTTGGGCTCATGTTCTCAGAAATATTAGTGAGACATTTCAGTTATTTGATCTGAAAGCCATTCAGCCATCCATGTCAATATTCCTGACAAAGTGTAGTTATATAGAAAATCTAACCATGTAGCTCTGATCTGTAACAGGTCATAAAAGTGGAGCTTGGTTTCTGTGCTAGAATATGGTCTTCTTTGCAATATAACTGAATTCTATGGCAATTCTTTGATTTGTTTCTAAAAATATTTTTTTTTACATTTTTATAGTTAAGGTTATAGATATGATAAATATGATAGCGTGTAGTGTATGGTTAGTTTGTTAAGCTAGAATAGTAAAGAGATTGCCGGCGGGTGACACCCAGGGATAGGGCCTTCTCGGTGGGAGCGCCTGCCCTCTGGAACCAGCTGCCGGTGGAACTGAGAACTGCCCCCGACCTCCGATCATTCCGCCGGGGCCTGAAGACCTGGCTCTTCGAGCTCTCGGGCCCAGACTGAGGAGAAATTTTTAATTGGGGTTCTTTTTAATTGAGTACAGGGTCAATTTAATATTTTTTAATTTGGTTCTTAACTTTTGTATGTTGGATTTTTAATTCCCTGTAAACCGCCCTGAGTCCTCAGGGAATAGGGCGGTATATAAATGTAACTAACTAAATAAATAAATAAATAAAAGACTGAATTAAGTCTTTTATTATTCTAGCTTAACAAACTAATCATACACTACACTTAGTTTGAAGCACACTAGGTAAGTTTCAGAAAGTCACATTCTTTCATCCTAACACATTTCAGGGGGCTGTTCTAAGTATGAAATACAGCATATTGGGAAGTTAGAGACATATTTGTCATTCAGAAATACTATGAGAGTCTTGAGGGAGGGAAATAATTTTGATAGATAGACAGACAGACAGATAGATAGATAATAAAAAAACAGTTGTCAGTAGGAAAACAAAACAAAACAAAAATGAGTAGCTCACAATGGCAGTCAAAGGTTTTTTGTTTTTGCAAATGAACATGCAATCTTGAACACATTTCTTCTGGAATAAGAGAACCAATTTGGTGTAGTGGTTATGACATCAAGCTAGAAATAGGGAGACTGAATTCTAGTCTCACCTGGATACAAAGCTATCTGGATGACCTTGGGCCAGTCAGTCACTCTCAGCCCTAGGAAGGGGGCAATGGCAAACTACTTCTGAAAAACCTTGCCAAGAAAATTGCAAGGACTTGTCTGGACAAACTATGAGAATTGGACACATTTGAATGGAGAAAACCAAACAAACCCTGGAATAAACTCCTCTGAATCAAGTGAGAGTTATATCTGAATACACAGAACCAGAATTTCATTCTTAAATGGCCAATAGAAGCTGCTCCAGTATGGATGATTGGTATCCCCCCCAAAAAGCAATACAATACAACTACGTTGTATCAATCTTTCTTGTGTTGATGCCCCACAAATATATTGGACAACAAAAGCATCTTATCTTTCTGAGGATAGTTTGTATGAAATGTAATCAGCATGTAGGGAAAATATCAGGTTGGACAACGTGTCCACACATCTAAATATGAAGTATGTTGCCACAGTTTAAATAAGAGATTGCTATTGTAATTGTGATAATTGTCCAAGCTAAAGGTGTACTCAGTTCATTTGCTAAAACCAGTAATAAGCAGTTTACCCAGATCAAGTAACAAAGCAAGCTTAAATAACTGGATCCTTTATACTTGATTTTTGTGAGAAATGTAATCCCATCATGATTAGGCAAGAATCCTGCCCCACATATCTTTACTTACCATTCATAAATTCAATTCAGTTTACTGGTTTTTTTCTGCCGACAGTAATGATTTCTAGATATTTCTTGATATAGGATACTACTTTCAAATTTGGTCTTGAGTTGGTGTGTCACCAGCATCCGCCAAAATTTGAGATGTAATTTGTCAGCTTACCCCAACAAATTAATGGATATTATCCTGCAAATCTCAGAGATATCAAAAAACACAAAGCACATCATGTATTGTATCTATTTCAAACATAGAATATCTATTAAGCTTACTAACTTAAATACCCTGTATTTTAGTATAACTATTAAAAGCGTATAAGATACTCTGTTTTCATACGTACATTGCTCAGCTTGTTGAAAGGTACAACTTATTTAATAAATCCTGTTGAAAATTAAAGATGCATAACACTTTACTGCTGCTCTTAGATGACTTAAGAAGTGCAACTCTACACACCTAGGTTATTAAACACTATGCCTCTCCCTTTTAATTCAGCTTCTAAATCTCACTGAGGCATTCTTAAAATACAAAATAAGGTTGCTACAATGGATATGTAGCAACCTTATTGTGTGTGTGTGTGTGTGTGTGTATGTATGTATGTATGTATATATATATATATATATATATATATATATATATATATATATATATATATATATATATATATATATATATATATATATATATATATATATATATATATGTGTGTGTGTGTATATATATGTATATATATATATATATATATATATATATATATATATATATATATTTGCCCTCAACCTACTCTTTCTTGCATTTTATCTTCCTTCACTCATCATTCATTTATCATATAATTGTGTTTCTATCAGCATTTTTATGACCTAAGATATCTATATATGCTTCCCCATCTTTAGTATGAAGTATCACAATATATACCATTTACTTTATTTTTTGCCATTTATGTATAATTTGCAATAATCATCTCCATTTTCCCTTGATCCTTCATATCTCATTTTTCAGATCCATAGTTGTTATTTTAACATTTAAAGTATCTGCTGTTATTATAAATACTGTTGCTAGGCCAACAAATTTACATACAAAAAGGATTTGTAAGCCTAATTTGTAATCAAAATTATGTGCACATTCATGTCCTTTAATATCACTACAGATTTACAAGCAATGTCCTCTCCCTGTACATTATGGTTTTGGCCATCAAAGAAGCCATTCAGAACTGGTGCCATCTTCTGGAAGAAATACCTGATATCCAGTGGTGGGATTCAAATATGTGAACAACTGGTTCTCTGTGTGGATGCCACTTCCGGAAGTCCATTCTGGGCTTGGGCAACAAAAAATTGGCTACTGGTTCTGCCGAAGTGGTGCGAATTGGCTGAATCCCACCACTGTTTATATCACAGGGATTACAATGAACCATAAACCCCAGAACTATAGACAACTATAGAACTGTCATATATTTTCTCAAAAATGGGCAGATTTTTCCCCCATCTTGACATTTCAATCTCTTTTATTCACAACCTGGCCAATGCTTTATCACATGAGCCTACAGTGTTCGCAGTCGGTGTTGGCAGGGGGGCAGAGGTCGACCTCGAGGCCTCTCGCTTGTGGAGTTCCTCAGGGGTCGGTCCTCTCGCCTCTCCTGTTCAACATCTACATGAAACCGCTGGGTGAGATCATTCGTGGTTTTGGAGTTGGGTATCATCAGTATGCTGATGATACCCAGCTTTTTATTTTGACCCCAAACCACCCCAGTGATGCCCTCGACGTGATGTCCCGTTGCCTGGAAGCGGTTCGGGTCTGGATGGGGAGGAACAGGCTTCAACTCAACCCCGACAAGACTGAGTGGCTGTACGTACCGGCATCTCGGGATATTCAGAATATTCCATCTCTTTCTATGGGGGGTGAGCTATTACCCCCCGTAGATAGGGCTCGCAACTTGGGAGTCCTCCTAGATTCACAGCTTTCTCTTGAAGACCACATAATAACTGTGACTAGGGGGGCCTTCGCCCAGGTTCGCCTGGTGCGCCAGTTGCGGCCCTATCTAGACCGGGATGCCCTGCGTACGGTCACTCATGCGCTCGTGACCTCTCATTTAGACTACTGCAACGCTCTCTACATGGGGCTGCCCTTGAGGACCACTCAGAGGCTCCAACTGGTACAGAATGCAGCCGCGAGAGTTGTGTTGGGAGTTTCCCGATACTCCCATGTTACACCTCTGCTCCGTGAGCTGCATTGGCTCCCAGTTGTTTTCCGAGTGAGATTCAAGATTCTGGTAATGGTTTTCAAGGCCCTACATGGCATGGGTCCGGAGTACCTTAGGGATCACCTGCTGCCGGCGTCAACTTCCCTCCGCCCTGTGCGTTCCCATAGAGAGGGCCTCCTCCGGGTGCCACCGGTCATAGAATGTCGTCTGGTGGCCCCCAGGGGGAGGTCCTTCTCTGTGGGCGCCCCGGATTTATGGAATCGGTTGCCGGTTGAGCTCCGGATGGCGCCCGACCTTCGCTCCTTCCGACGCGATTTGAAGACTTATTTGTTCGAACAAGCCGGCCTGGCCTGATGGATGGGTTGGGATTTTATTGTTGTTTTAAATGTATTTAACTTATGGTTGTAGTTTGGGCATTTCGTTTAATTATTTTTTAACTTTTGTATTTTTGTATTTTTATATGTTTGCCCTGTTCACCGCCCTGAGTCCTTCGGGAGAAGGGTGGTATACAAATAAAATTATTAATAATAATAATAATATGTCTTGCCTTACAATACTCCTCAGCTTCAGTTCTGGGCCCAGAAACTTTGAAGACCTTCTTCTCATACCTTCTTTGGAGGAGGAGGAGGAGGAGGAGGACTCCATATGGAAGTCAGAATAGATCTCACTCAGAACCACTTTACCTCCTTCCTTCTCCTTTTCCTGAGAGATGGAGAATTGCACCAGCATGGCTGGTTATATATTCTTCCTTTCTTGAAGGGGAAGGTTTTGCAATACTGTCATGGCATTTCTTTATGTACATCTGCTGCTATGCCCAGTTTCAAAACGGGAAGTGCAGTAGTCCTTTCGCAATCACCTCCCACCCTCACAAAAACTCTGTGATACAATCCCTTCGACTTTATAATGGATGTACCATGTATTAAGGGTCTTGTTGCTATTTTGACAGTAGCTGATCTTTTTTCAATGACTTATTTAATTCCTCATTATGCCTCCCTTTGACACTGAGATATTTTGCCTGTTCATTTAACAACTTTTCCACTGTTTCCTACTAGTAAAATAACAGCTTCCTTGCCTTGATGCCACTTAGTTTTACCCCCCCACACACACTTTTATCCTGAGGAGGAGGAATACTGGCGGAGTGTGTTCCTGGCACAAAAGGGGCAGATTTCAGTATATGTGGTTCATTGAAAAGTCTCTATGGATATTGAATGCTCCTGAGAGGAAGCAGATGATTTATAAATATACACAAATACCTCCTTTCTTGTTTTCATTTGCCATACTCTGAGAAAACCAGTCAATCCAGATTAATTGCATATTTCTGCTTTCCCACACAATACAGATTCTGCAGTGTGATAGATGTCAACACTGCTAACATTGGATGTTTTTGCATTGACAACAGATAGAAATGTAGCCAATTTTTCCATTTCACTTTTAGAGTTAGATGATGCTGGGAGGGGGGATGTGAATGAGAGTCCAGCCAGACATAACAACACTAAACCTAGCGTGGGAATCAAGGTTATTAAGCCAGAGCTGATTAAGAATTGGCGGGCACTTCAAGTTAATTGGGGAATGTGATTTATGACTGTTAATTGAAAGAGGGAATTGTGCTTTGATACTATGTACCCAGGGGAGGGGATTTCAGTTTTTGGCTTCAATTATGTACAGTAAGTGCCGATATTATGCTACTCGAATAAAAGATCCTATAAATAAAAGATGCCTCAAAGTTCTTTTGAAGAGTTTCATCTGTTGGAACCATGGCAATAGAAGTGGAGGAATGAAAAATAGCATCACTGTGATAGAGGTGAAGAAATAAAAGATGACATCATCACTAAGGAAATAATCTTGTCCCTTCGCCCCTGCACTAGGAGGCACTGCCTGAATAGGTGAGGTGGTTCTGAAATTGTGCAGGTTTTGTTAGCTCCAGAAGAAAAATGAATGGCAATGAGTATAGGGAAGTGTCAGAAGAGACTTCAATATCCATGGTGATGGAGGGAGGAGTTGAAATACTTCTCTTCCTACTGCTTTGAGGCAAGGAGAAGAAGGTATTATTTTTGGTCTTTCCCAACACATAGAAAGTGATAATGGAGGCCTTAATGCTATAGCAATAGCAATAGCACTTTGACTTATATAACACTTCACTGTGCTTTACAGCTCTCTAAGACAGAGGTCCCCAACCTTTTGGGCACCAGGGACCGGTTCCGTGGAGAGAGGTTTTTCCACGGACCGGAGGGTGAGTGGTTTTGTCTGCTGCCTGCATCCCACAGATGGGGCTTTGCTTGTTTGTGCGGATCGGTTGCTGGCATGCTGTGGCCCAATACTCGTCCACGGACCTGGGGTTGGGGATCCCTGCTCTAAGAGGTTTACAATGTCAGCATATTGCTCCCAACAATCTGGGTCTTCATTTTACTGACCTCAGAAGGATCGAAGGCTGAGTCAATATTGAGTTGATCAGAATCGAACTCTTGTCAGTCAGCAGAGTTAGCCTGCAATACTGCATTCTAACTATTGTGCTACCAAAGCTCTGTAACTCAGTCATAAACGTGCCAACAATCTATATTCAGCTTCAAAAACATGAAGTTCAGTTCAAAGAATCTTTTGAAATGTGAGAAAGCAGGGAGCAGCAACAACAGTATAACTGCTATAGGTATAAGAACCAATAGTATCCTCACAGTAAATGGTTTAATATAGCTTCTGCCTCCTTTGAAACAACAGGCTAATTAAAACATTGAGGAACTTAATTTCACAGCTATACTTTGATCTTGATAGCCTGCAGTGATCGTTTTAATTGCTGTGCATAGCCCTACTATATATGTAATAGGGCCATGTATTACTTCAGATTTAATTCCATAAAAATTAAGCTGCTTTGGAATATGTGAAGGTGTGTGCTTGTCCGCACCTCTTAAATCACCTGTGGTTTTTCTATGGATCACATTCCAGAGTGTCTTTTAGGAATCAATTTTAAGAGCTACAAAGACCTAACAAATAATCTTATTAGATTATCTAGACAACCTGTCTGAATAGTATGCAGTTTTATGAAATCTCATAGGTGGAACAGGCTGGTTCAATTTATAACATCACACTATGTCTCAGTCTTTGCATATTCTAATTGATATTTTGCAACATAATGCACACACAGCAGATAGACTGAAATTTTATGTGGCCTTTATAAGAATTATCTTTTATGGATGCAAATATGATTATGATTTGCAGTTAAGGTTTTTGGCAACTGGTTGCAACACCCTGAGATTACATACTTGTGATTTGCTTTCCTTTTTTCTGACTTCCAGCCAAAGATACCCATTGGGGAAGCTGGATTCGCTTAATGGTTGCATGATTCGCTTAACAACCACTTGATTTGCTTAATGCCATTAAAATTGTTATAAAATCAGGTCCAATTTGACTTATGACTGCAACGATTTATAGTGCAAATTGTGATCATAAGTTGAAGACTACCCGTATAGCAATGAAGTAGCATTCCTAAAATCCCTGAGGTATCTGTTTCTTGACCTGGCTTACCTAATACAAAATAGAAATCAGCCGTGAAAGCGTGTCCACATTATCTCCGTCCCAACTCATACTAAGCAAAATCAAGGTGTCATGTTTGTTATCATCTCTGGTTGGTGTCACGTCTTTGCAATTCCCTCCTTAACAGTTATTTCATACCTTCCCCAAGATGCTCTCTAAATTCTTCTATAATTTCTCAGCAACCCAAGGAGCTGCAGAGGCCATGCTATAGAAACTTTATCTAGTATTTTAGCCACTTCCATGATCCACAGGTTGACCAAGTATGAGATGCAACTGTGTTTGTCTGAAGACATCCCAAATGCAGTATGGAAATCCTCTGGTTTCTTAGCTACCAGAGCAAACTGATCTAACATAGAGGTCCCCAAGCCTTCAGTTCATCAACCCTTCCATGAAGTTTCAGATTGTTCATCGACATCCCCCCCAAACATTTATTACATGAAAATAATTTAGTGTTAACTAATAGTATTATGAATAATTACAACAATAATGGTTAATCTTGATCTTGACCATTTGAGGGGAACCCTGATCTAAAAATAGAAAAAGGTTTAGACAAGAGGCACTATGATTCTATAGAGAATTGTGAAAATAACCTTGTTGAACGCATGTAGAAACCATTAAGAGAGGAAAAATAGCAATACCAAGGTTTTGTTTGGCCTAAGAAGAGTCAAAGGAAACGTTGGCAGGTTTTCAAGATTCTGTTATTATGCCTTACCACAATAAATTAAGATTTCTGTAAACTTTGTGATCTCTCTCTCTGGACCTGGACTCTCTCAAAGAGCTGACAGATTTACATTTTGACAAGGAATTTATCTAATCATGGCATAATGATTAGATAATGTCTTGCGTTTTGAGATCATGCTTCAGTTGTTCTGGAGTAAAGACTAGGTCAAACTTCTAAGTGTCTGTTTCACACTTTTGCATAGTTTTGAAGACAGATAAAATCTTTAACTCTGAGTCCAATTTATTACAAGGACAGCTCATCCTATCACACACCCAATCCCACTGTTCTTTCACTACCAAATAGGAAATATCTTTCTGAACCTTATCTATCTCTAACTTGCCATTTCTGATCAGATTCTAATTAGATATTTTTCTTGGCTCTAAAAGCTGTTCAATTTTGAAAAAATTGTTATCTGGAACTGTCAGCTGATAACTGTTGTTAACAGTCTCTTTCCAAACTAAAGCCCTCAAAACTAAGATCTAATCTTGGACATAATCTACAATTAGACTATTTTTTAGATTGCCATCTTACAAAAATATATGGGAAAGAAGAATTAATGTACTTTCCGATTATTAAAGCTTTTTTGACTGGCTATTTGGAGGCTAGAGCTATTGGCGAATTAATCAGGGTACCTTTAAATGAATTATAATCTGGGCAAATTCACTCATGAAAACTTGGCCAATGTTTCTTGAAGTGTGATCTGAGGACTCCTAGGAGTCCCCCAAAACCATCTCAGAAGTCTGTAAAATCAAAATCAATTGCCAGCCTATGTAGAAAAATAATATAATATTTAAATTCCATCAAACAATTGTAAGAAGTGGTAGCATCACTAAATGCATCAACTTTAATTTGTTTTGGTTGCCAAGATATAGAAAAGATGTTGAAACTTTAAAAAGAATGCTGAGAAGAACAGTGAAGAGGATTGGAAGCCAAAATATATGAAGAATGGCTATAAGAATTAGGTATGACTCTTGTTGTTGTTGGTTGCGAAGTCGTGTCTGACCCATCGCGACCCTATGGACAACATTCCTCCAGGCCTTCCTGTCTTCTACCATTTTCTGGAGTCCATTTAAGCTCACACCTACTGCTTCAGTGACTCCATCCAGCCACCTCATTCTCTGTCGTCCCCTTCTTCTATTGCCCTCAATCATTCCCAGCATTAGGCTCTTCTCCAGTGAGTCCTTTCTTCTCATTAGGTGGCCAAAGTATTTAAGTTTTAGCTTCAGGATCTGGCCTTCTAAAGAGCAGTCAGGGTTGATCTCCTCTAGGACTGACCGGTTTGATCGCCTTGCAGTCCAAGGGACTCGCAGGAGTCTTCTCCAGCACCAGAGTTCAAAGGCCTCAATTCTTTGACGCTCAGCCTTTTTTATGGACCAACTTTCACTGCCATACATTGCAACTGGGAAGACCATAGCCTTGACTATACACATTTTTCTTGACAGGGTGATGTCTCTGCTTTTTAGTGTGCTGTCTAGATTTGCCATGGCTTTCCTCCTGAGGAGCAAGCGTCTTTTAATTTCTTGGCTACAGTCCCCATCTGCAGTGATCTTGGAGCCCAGGAAAATAAAATCTGTCACTACCTCCATTTCTTCCCCATCTATTTGCCAGGAATTGAGAGGGCCGGATGCCATGATCTTGGTTTTCTTAATGTTTAGTTTCAACCCAGGTTTTGCACTCTCCTTCTTCACTCGCAACAAGAGGCTCTTTAGTTCCTCTTCACTTTCTGCCATTAGAGTGGTATCATCTGCATATCTTAGGTTGTTGATATTTCTTCCGGCAATCTTAATTCCAACTTTTGATTCATCTAGCCCTGCCTTTCTCATGATGTGCTCTGCATATAAGTTAAATAGGCAAGGCGATAGTATACAGCCTTGCCGGACCCCTTTCCCAATTTTGAACCAATCAGTGGTTCCGTGTCCAGTTCTCACTGTTGCTTCTTGGCCCACATATAGGTTTCTCAAGAGACAAATAAGATGGTCTGGTACGCCCATCTCTTTAAGGACTTGCCAGAGTTTGTTATGATCCACACAATCAAAGGCTTTAGCATAGTCAATGAAGCAGAAGTAGATGTTTTTCTGGAACTCTCTAGCTTTCTCCATGATCCAGCATATGTTGATCTCTAGTTCCTCT
Organism: Vipera berus; assembly: GCF_964194415.1. Classification (NCBI taxonomy): domain Eukaryota; kingdom Metazoa; phylum Chordata; class Lepidosauria; order Squamata; family Viperidae; genus Vipera; species Vipera berus. Next base: position 162,469,461 of record NC_138202.1, on the reverse strand, counting down.
GCCTCTTCGAAATCCTGCCTGTACTTCTGGTAGTTCTCGATCCACATACTGCTGAAGTCTAGCTTGTAGGATTTTAAGCATAACTTTACCAGCATGAGAAATGAGTGCAATGGTGTGATAGTTTGAACATTATTTGGCACTGCCTTTCTTTGGAATTGGAATGTAAACTGATCTTTTCCAACCCTGTGGCCACTGTTGAGTTTTCCAAATTTGCTGGCAAATTGAGTGTAGCACTTTTACTGCATCGTCTTTTAAGATTTTGAATAGCTCAGCTGGAATACTGTCACCTCCACTAGCTTTGTTGTTGATCAGCTTTTCTAAGGCCCACTTCACTTCACATTCTAGGATGTCTGGCTCGAGGTCAGTGACCACCTCATTGTGATTATCAGGAATGTTAAGCTCATTCTTGTATAGTTCTTCTGTGTAATTTTGCCACCTCTTCTTAATCTCTTCTGCCTCTGTTAGGTCCCTGCCATTTTGGTCCTTTATCATGCCCATTTTTGCATGAAACCTTCCTTTCATCTCTCCAATTTTCTTGAAAAGATCTCTGGTCCTCCCTATTCTATTTGCCTTGCCTTGCCTTGCCTTGCCTTGCCTTGCCTTGCCTTGCCTTGCCTTGCCTTGCCTTGCCTTGCCTTGCCTTGCCTTGCCTTGCCTTGCCTTGCCTTGCCTTGCCTTGCCTTGCCTTGCCTTGCCTTGCCTTGCCTTGCCTTGCCTTGCCTTGCCTTGCCTTGCCTTGCCTTGCCTTGCCTTGCCTTGCCTTGCCTTGCCTTGCCTTGCCTTGCCTTGCCTTGCCTTGCCTTGCCTTGCCTTGCCTTGCCTTGCCTTGCCTTGCCTTGCCTTGCCTTGCCTTGCCTTGCCTTGCCTTGCCTTGCCTTGCCTTGCCTTGCCTTGCCTTGCCTTGCCTTGCCTTGCCTTGCCTTGCCTTGCCTTGCCTTGCCTTGCCTTGCCTTGCCTTGCCTTGCCTTGCCTTGCCTTGCCTTGCCTTGCCTTGCCTTGCCTTGCCTTGCCTTGCCTTGCCTTGCCTTGCCTTGCCTTGCCTTGCCTTGCCTTGCCTTGCCTTGCCTTGCCTTGCCTTGCCTTGCCTTGCCTTGCCTTGCCTTGCCTTGCCTTGCCTTGCCTTGCCTTGCCTTGCCTTGCCTTGCCTTGCCTTGCCTTGCCTTGCCTTGCCTTGCCTTGCCTTGCCTTGCCTTGCCTTGCCTTGCCTTGCCTTGCCTTGCCTTGCCTTGCCTTGCCTTGCCTTGCCTTGCCTTGCCTTGCCTTGCCTTGCCTTGCCTTGCCTTGCCTTGCCTTGCCTTGCCTTGCCTTGCCTTGCCTTGCCTTGCCTTGCCTTGCCTTGCCTTGCCTTGCCTTGCCTTGCCTTGCCTTGCCTTGCCTTGCCTTGCCTTGCCTTGCCTTGCCTTGCCTTGCCTTGCCTTGCCTTGCCTTGCCTTGCCTTGCCTTGCCTTGCCTTGCCTTGCCTTGCCTTGCCTTGCCTTGCCTTGCCTTGCCTTGCCTTGCCTTGCCTTGCCTTGCCTTGCCTTGCCTTGCCTTGCCTTGCCTTGCCTTGCCTTGCCTTGCCTTGCCTTGCCTTGCCTTGCCTTGCCTTGCCTTGCCTTGCCTTGCCTTGCCTTGCCTTGCCTTGCCTTGCCTTGCCTTGCCTTGCCTTGCCTTGCCTTGCCTTGCCTTGCCTTGCCTTGCCTTGCCTTGCCTTGCCTTGCCTTGCCTTGCCTTGCCTTGCCTTGCCTTGCCTTGCCTTGCCTTGCCTTGCCTTGCCTTGCCTTGCCTTGCCTTGCCTTGCCTTGCCTTGCCTTGCCTTGCCTTGCCTTGCCTTGCCTTGCCTTGCCTTGCCTTGCCTTGCCTTGCCTTGCCTTGCCTTGCCTTGCCTTGCCTTGCCTTGCCTTGCCTTGCCTTGCCTTGCCTTGCCTTGCCTTGCCTTGCCTTGCCTTGCCTTGCCTTGCCTTGCCTTGCCTTGCCTTGCCTTGCCTTGCCTTGCCTTGCCTTGCCTTGCCTTGCCTTGCCTTGCCTTGCCTTGCCTTGCCTTGCCTTGCCTTGCCTTGCCTTGCCTTGCCTTGCCTTGCCTTGCCTTGCCTTGCCTTGCCTTGCCTTGCCTTGCCTTGCCTTGCCTTGCCTTGCCTTGCCTTGCCTTGCCTTGCCTTGCCTTGCCTTGCCTTGCCTTGCCTTGCCTTGCCTTGCCTTGCCTTGCCTTGCCTTGCCTTGCCTTGCCTTGCCTTGCCTTGCCTTGCCTTGCCTTGCCTTGCCTTGCCTTGCCTTGCCTTGCCTTGCCTTGCCTTGCCTTGCCTTGCCTTGCCTTGCCTTGCCTTGCCTTGCCTTGCCTTGCCTTGCCTTGCCTTGCCTTGCCTTGCCTTGCCTTGCCTTGCCTTGCCTTGCCTTGCCTTGCCTTGCCTTGCCTTGCCTTGCCTTGCCTTGCCTTGCCTTGCCTTGCCTTGCCTTGCCTTGCCTTGCCTTGCCTTGCCTTGCCTTGCCTTGCCTTGCCTTGCCTTGCCTTGCCTTGCCTTGCCTTGCCTTGCCTTGCCTTGCCTTGCCTTGCCTTGCCTTGCCTTGCCTTGCCTTGCCTTGCCTTGCCTTGCCTTGCCTTGCCTTGCCTTGCCTTGCCTTGCCTTGCCTTGCCTTGCCTTGCCTTGCCTTGCCTTGCCTTGCCTTGCCTTGCCTTGCCTTGCCTTGCCTTGCCTTGCCTTGCCTTGCCTTGCCTTGCCTTGCCTTGCCTTGCCTTGCCTTGCCTTGCCTTGCCTTGCCTTGCCTTGCCTTGCCTTGCCTTGCCTTGCCTTGCCTTGCCTTGCCTTGCCTTGCCTTGCCTTGCCTTGCCTTGCCTTGCCTTGCCTTGCCTTGCCTTGCCTTGCCTTGCCTTGCCTTGCCTTGCCTTGCCTTGCCTTGCCTTGCCTTGCCTTGCCTTGCCTTGCCTTGCCTTGCCTTGCCTTGCCTTGCCTTGCCTTGCCTTGCCTTGCCTTGCCTTGCCTTGCCTTGCCTTGCCTTGCCTTGCCTTGCCTTGCCTTGCCTTGCCTTGCCTTGCCTTGCCTTGCCTTGCCTTGCCTTGCCTTGCCTTGCCTTGCCTTGCCTTGCCTTGCCTTGCCTTGCCTTGCCTTGCCTTGCCTTGCCTTGCCTTGCCTTGCCTTGCCTTGCCTTGCCTTGCCTTGCCTTGCCTTGCCTTGCCTTGCCTTGCCTTGCCTTGCCTTGCCTTGCCTTGCCTTGCCTTGCCTTGCCTTGCCTTGCCTTGCCTTGCCTTGCCTTGCCTTGCCTTGCCTTGCCTTGCCTTGCCTTGCCTTGCCTTGCCTTGCCTTGCCTTGCCTTGCCTTGCCTTGCCTTGCCTTGCCTTGCCTTGCCTTGCCTTGCCTTGCCTTGCCTTGCCTTGCCTTGCCTTGCCTTGCCTTGCCTTGCCTTGCCTTGCCTTGCCTTGCCTTGCCTTGCCTTGCCTTGCCTTGCCTTGCCTTGCCTTGCCTTGCCTTGCCTTGCCTTGCCTTGCCTTGCCTTGCCTTGCCTTGCCTTGCCTTGCCTTGCCTTGCCTTGCCTTGCCTTGCCTTGCCTTGCCTTGCCTTGCCTTGCCTTGCCTTGCCTTGCCTTGCCTTGCCTTGCCTTGCCTTGCCTTGCCTTGCCTTGCCTTGCCTTGCCTTGCCTTGCCTTGCCTTGCCTTGCCTTGCCTTGCCTTGCCTTGCCTTGCCTTGCCTTGCCTTGCCTTGCCTTGCCTTGCCTTGCCTTGCCTTGCCTTGCCTTGCCTTGCCTTGCCTTGCCTTGCCTTGCCTTGCCTTGCCTTGCCTTGCCTTGCCTTGCCTTGCCTTGCCTTGCCTTGCCTTGCCTTGCCTTGCCTTGCCTTGCCTTGCCTTGCCTTGCCTTGCCTTGCCTTGCCTTGCCTTGCCTTGCCTTGCCTTGCCTTGCCTTGCCTTGCCTTGCCTTGCCTTGCCTTGCCTTGCCTTGCCTTGCCTTGCCTTGCCTTGCCTTGCCTTGCCTTGCCTTGCCTTGCCTTGCCTTGCCTTGCCTTGCCTTGCCTTGCCTTGCCTTGCCTTGCCTTGCCTTGCCTTGCCTTGCCTTGCCTTGCCTTGCCTTGCCTTGCCTTGCCTTGCCTTGCCTTGCCTTGCCTTGCCTTGCCTTGCCTTGCCTTGCCTTGCCTTGCCTTGCCTTGCCTTGCCTTGCCTTGCCTTGCCTTGCCTTGCCTTGCCTTGCCTTGCCTTGCCTTGCCTTGCCTTGCCTTGCCTTGCCTTGCCTTGCCTTGCCTTGCCTTGCCTTGCCTTGCCTTGCCTTGCCTTGCCTTGCCTTGCCTTGCCTTGCCTTGCCTTGCCTTGCCTTGCCTTGCCTTGCCTTGCCTTGCCTTGCCTTGCCTTGCCTTGCCTTGCCTTGCCTTGCCTTGCCTTGCCTTGCCTTGCCTTGCCTTGCCTTGCCTTGCCTTGCCTTGCCTTGCCTTGCCTTGCCTTGCCTTGCCTTGCCTTGCCTTGCCTTGCCTTGCCTTGCCTTGCCTTGCCTTGCCTTGCCTTGCCTTGCCTTGCCTTGCCTTGCCTTGCCTTGCCTTGCCTTGCCTTGCCTTGCCTTGCCTTGCCTTGCCTTGCCTTGCCTTGCCTTGCCTTGCCTTGCCTTGCCTTGCCTTGCCTTGCCTTGCCTTGCCTTGCCTTGCCTTGCCTTGCCTTGCCTTGCCTTGCCTTGCCTTGCCTTGCCTTGCCTTGCCTTGCCTTGCCTTGCCTTGCCTTGCCTTGCCTTGCCTTGCCTTGCCTTGCCTTGCCTTGCCTTGCCTTGCCTTGCCTTGCCTTGCCTTGCCTTGCCTTGCCTTGCCTTGCCTTGCCTTGCCTTGCCTTGCCTTGCCTTGCCTTGCCTTGCCTTGCCTTGCCTTGCCTTGCCTTGCCTTGCCTTGCCTTGCCTTGCCTTGCCTTGCCTTGCCTTGCCTTGCCTTGCCTTGCCTTGCCTTGCCTTGCCTTGCCTTGCCTTGCCTTGCCTTGCCTTGCCTTGCCTTGCCTTGCCTTGCCTTGCCTTGCCTTGCCTTGCCTTGCCTTGCCTTGCCTTGCCTTGCCTTGCCTTGCCTTGCCTTGCCTTGCCTTGCCTTGCCTTGCCTTGCCTTGCCTTGCCTTGCCTTGCCTTGCCTTGCCTTGCCTTGCCTTGCCTTGCCTTGCCTTGCCTTGCCTTGCCTTGCCTTGCCTTGCCTTGCCTTGCCTTGCCTTGCCTTGCCTTGCCTTGCCTTGCCTTGCCTTGCCTTGCCTTGCCTTGCCTTGCCTTGCCTTGCCTTGCCTTGCCTTGCCTTGCCTTGCCTTGCCTTGCCTTGCCTTGCCTTGCCTTGCCTTGCCTTGCCTTGCCTTGCCTTGCCTTGCCTTGCCTTGCCTTGCCTTGCCTTGCCTTGCCTTGCCTTGCCTTGCCTTGCCTTGCCTTGCCTTGCCTTGCCTTGCCTTGCCTTGCCTTGCCTTGCCTTGCCTTGCCTTGCCTTGCCTTGCCTTGCCTTGCCTTGCCTTGCCTTGCCTTGCCTTGCCTTGCCTTGCCTTGCCTTGCCTTGCCTTGCCTTGCCTTGCCTTGCCTTGCCTTGCCTTGCCTTGCCTTGCCTTGCCTTGCCTTGCCTTGCCTTGCCTTGCCTTGCCTTGCCTTGCCTTGCCTTGCCTTGCCTTGCCTTGCCTTGCCTTGCCTTGCCTTGCCTTGCCTTGCCTTGCCTTGCCTTGCCTTGCCTTGCCTTGCCTTGCCTTGCCTTGCCTTGCCTTGCCTTGCCTTGCCTTGCCTTGCCTTGCCTTGCCTTGCCTTGCCTTGCCTTGCCTTGCCTTGCCTTGCCTTGCCTTGCCTTGCCTTGCCTTGCCTTGCCTTGCCTTGCCTTGCCTTGCCTTGCCTTGCCTTGCCTTGCCTTGCCTTGCCTTGCCTTGCCTTGCCTTGCCTTGCCTTGCCTTGCCTTGCCTTGCCTTGCCTTGCCTTGCCTTGCCTTGCCTTGCCTTGCCTTGCCTTGCCTTGCCTTGCCTTGCCTTGCCTTGCCTTGCCTTGCCTTGCCTTGCCTTGCCTTGCCTTGCCTTGCCTTGCCTTGCCTTGCCTTGCCTTGCCTTGCCTTGCCTTGCCTTGCCTTGCCTTGCCTTGCCTTGCCTTGCCTTGCCTTGCCTTGCCTTGCCTTGCCTTGCCTTGCCTTGCCTTGCCTTGCCTTGCCTTGCCTTGCCTTGCCTTGCCTTGCCTTGCCTTGCCTTGCCTTGCCTTGCCTTGCCTTGCCTTGCCTTGCCTTGCCTTGCCTTGCCTTGCCTTGCCTTGCCTTGCCTTGCCTTGCCTTGCCTTGCCTTGCCTTGCCTTGCCTTGCCTTGCCTTGCCTTGCCTTGCCTTGCCTTGCCTTGCCTTGCCTTGCCTTGCCTTGCCTTGCCTTGCCTTGCCTTGCCTTGCCTTGCCTTGCCTTGCCTTGCCTTGCCTTGCCTTGCCTTGCCTTGCCTTGCCTTGCCTTGCCTTGCCTTGCCTTGCCTTGCCTTGCCTTGCCTTGCCTTGCCTTGCCTTGCCTTGCCTTGCCTTGCCTTGCCTTGCCTTGCCTTGCCTTGCCTTGCCTTGCCTTGCCTTGCCTTGCCTTGCCTTGCCTTGCCTTGCCTTGCCTTGCCTTGCCTTGCCTTGCCTTGCCTTGCCTTGCCTTGCCTTGCCTTGCCTTGCCTTGCCTTGCCTTGCCTTGCCTTGCCTTGCCTTGCCTTGCCTTGCCTTGCCTTGCCTTGCCTTGCCTTGCCTTGCCTTGCCTTGCCTTGCCTTGCCTTGCCTTGCCTTGCCTTGCCTTGCCTTGCCTTGCCTTGCCTTGCCTTGCCTTGCCTTGCCTTGCCTTGCCTTGCCTTGCCTTGCCTTGCCTTGCCTTGCCTTGCCTTGCCTTGCCTTGCCTTGCCTTGCCTTGCCTTGCCTTGCCTTGCCTTGCCTTGCCTTGCCTTGCCTTGCCTTGCCTTGCCTTGCCTTGCCTTGCCTTGCCTTGCCTTGCCTTGCCTTGCCTTGCCTTGCCTTGCCTTGCCTTGCCTTGCCTTGCCTTGCCTTGCCTTGCCTTGCCTTGCCTTGCCTTGCCTTGCCTTGCCTTGCCTTGCCTTGCCTTGCCTTGCCTTGCCTTGCCTTGCCTTGCCTTGCCTTGCCTTGCCTTGCCTTGCCTTGCCTTGCCTTGCCTTGCCTTGCCTTGCCTTGCCTTGCCTTGCCTTGCCTTGCCTTGCCTTGCCTTGCCTTGCCTTGCCTTGCCTTGCCTTGCCTTGCCTTGCCTTGCCTTGCCTTGCCTTGCCTTGCCTTGCCTTGCCTTGCCTTGCCTTGCCTTGCCTTGCCTTGCCTTGCCTTGCCTTGCCTTGCCTTGCCTTGCCTTGCCTTGCCTTGCCTTGCCTTGCCTTGCCTTGCCTTGCCTTGCCTTGCCTTGCCTTGCCTTGCCTTGCCTTGCCTTGCCTTGCCTTGCCTTGCCTTGCCTTGCCTTGCCTTGCCTTGCCTTGCCTTGCCTTGCCTTGCCTTGCCTTGCCTTGCCTTGCCTTGCCTTGCCTTGCCTTGCCTTGCCTTGCCTTGCCTTGCCTTGCCTTGCCTTGCCTTGCCTTGCCTTGCCTTGCCTTGCCTTGCCTTGCCTTGCCTTGCCTTGCCTTGCCTTGCCTTGCCTTGCCTTGCCTTGCCTTGCCTTGCCTTGCCTTGCCTTGCCTTGCCTTGCCTTGCCTTGCCTTGCCTTGCCTTGCCTTGCCTTGCCTTGCCTTGCCTTGCCTTGCCTTGCCTTGCCTTGCCTTGCCTTGCCTTGCCTTGCCTTGCCTTGCCTTGCCTTGCCTTGCCTTGCCTTGCCTTGCCTTGCCTTGCCTTGACTTGCCTTGCCTTGCCTTGCCTTGCCTTGCCTTGCCTTGCCTTGCCTTGCCTTGCCTTGCCTTGCCTTGCCTTGCCTTGCCTTGCCTTGCCTTGCCTTGCCTTGCCTTGCCTTGCCTTGCCTTGCCTTGCCTTGCCTTGCCTTGCCTTGCCTTGCCTTGCCTTGCCTTGCCTTGCCTTGCCTTGCCTTGCCTTGCCTTGCCTTGCCTTGCCTTGCCTTGCCTTGCCTTGCCTTGCCTTGCCTTGCCTTGCCTTGCCTTGCCTTGCCTTGCCTTGCCTTGCCTTGCCTTGCCTTGCCTTGCCTTGCCTTGCCTTGCCTTGCCTTGCCTTGCCTTGCCTTGCCTTGCCTTGCCTTGCCTTGCCTTGCCTTGCCTTGCCTTGCCTTGCCTTGCCTTGCCTTGCCTTGCCTTGCCTTGCCTTGCCTTGCCTTGCCTTGCCTTGCCTTGCCTTGCCTTGCCTTGCCTTGCCTTGCCTTGCCTTGCCTTGCCTTGCCTTGCCTTGCCTTGCCTTGCCTTGCCTTGCCTTGCCTTGCCTTGCCTTGCCTTGCCTTGCCTTGCCTTGCCTTGCCTTGCCTTGCCTTGCCTTGCCTTGCCTTGCCTTGCCTTGCCTTGCCTTGCCTTGCCTTGCCTTGCCTTGCCTTGCCTTGCCTTGCCTTGCCTTGCCTTGCCTTGCCTTGCCTTGCCTTGCCTTGCCTTGCCTTGCCTTGCCTTGCCTTGCCTTGCCTTGCCTTGCCTTGCCTTGCCTTGCCTTGCCTTGCCTTGCCTTGCCTTGCCTTGCCTTGCCTTGCCTTGCCTTGCCTTGCCTTGCCTTGCCTTGCCTTGCCTTGCCTTGCCTTGCCTTGCCTTGCCTTGCCTTGCCTTGCCTTGCCTTGCCTTGCCTTGCCTTGCCTTGCCTTGCCTTGCCTTGCCTTGCCTTGCCTTGCCTTGCCTTGCCTTGCCTTGCCTTGCCTTGCCTTGCCTTGCCTTGCCTTGCCTTGCCTTGCCTTGCCTTGCCTTGCCTTGCCTTGCCTTGCCTTGCCTTGCCTTGCCTTGCCTTGCCTTGCCTTGCCTTGCCTTGCCTTGCCTTGCCTTGCCTTGCCTTGCCTTGCCTTGCCTTGCCTTGCCTTGCCTTGCCTTGCCTTGCCTTGCCTTGCCTTGCCTTGCCTTGCCTTGCCTTGCCTTGCCTTGCCTTGCCTTGCCTTGCCTTGCCTTGCCTTGCCTTGCCTTGCCTTGCCTTGCCTTGCCTTGCCTTGCCTTGCCTTGCCTTGCCTTGCCTTGCCTTGCCTTGCCTTGCCTTGCCTTGCCTTGCCTTGCCTTGCCTTGCCTTGCCTTGCCTTGCCTTGCCTTGCCTTGCCTTGCCTTGCCTTGCCTTGCCTTGCCTTGCCTTGCCTTGCCTTGCCTTGCCTTGCCTTGCCTTGCCTTGCCTTGCCTTGCCTTGCCTTGCCTTGCCTTGCCTTGCCTTGCCTTGCCTTGCCTTGCCTTGCCTTGCCTTGCCTTGCCTTGCCTTGCCTTGCCTTGCCTTGCCTTGCCTTGCCTTGCCTTGCCTTGCCTTGCCTTGCCTTGCCTTGCCTTGCCTTGCCTTGCCTTGCCTTGCCTTGCCTTGCCTTGCCTTGCCTTGCCTTGCCTTGCCTTGCCTTGCCTTGCCTTGCCTTGCCTTGCCTTGCCTTGCCTTGCCTTGCCTTGCCTTGCCTTGCCTTGCCTTGCCTTGCCTTGCCTTGCCTTGCCTTGCCTTGCCTTGCCTTGCCTTGCCTTGCCTTGCCTTGCCTTGCCTTGCCTTGCCTTGCCTTGCCTTGCCTTGCCTTGCCTTGCCTTGCCTTGCCTTGCCTTGCCTTGCCTTGCCTTGCCTTGCCTTGCCTTGCCTTGCCTTGCCTTGCCTTGCCTTGCCTTGCCTTGCCTTGCCTTGCCTTGCCTTGCCTTGCCTTGCCTTGCCTTGCCTTGCCTTGCCTTGCCTTGCCTTGCCTTGCCTTGCCTTGCCTTGCCTTGCCTTGCCTTGCCTTGCCTTGCCTTGCCTTGCCTTGCCTTGCCTTGCCTTGCCTTGCCTTGCCTTGCCTTGCCTTGCCTTGCCTTGCCTTGCCTTGCCTTGCCTTGCCTTGCCTTGCCTTGCCTTGCCTTGCCTTGCCTTGCCTTGCCTTGCCTTGCCTTGCCTTGCCTTGCCTTGCCTTGCCTTGCCTTGCCTTGCCTTGCCTTGCCTTGCCTTGCCTTGCCTTGCCTTGCCTTGCCTTGCCTTGCCTTGCCTTGCCTTGCCTTGCCTTGCCTTGCCTTGCCTTGCCTTGCCTTGCCTTGCCTTGCCTTGCCTTGCCTTGCCTTGCCTTGCCTTGCCTTGCCTTGCCTTGCCTTGCCTTGCCTTGCCTTGCCTTGCCTTGCCTTGCCTTGCCTTGCCTTGCCTTGCCTTGCCTTGCCTTGCCTTGCCTTGCCTTGCCTTGCCTTGCCTTGCCTTGCCTTGCCTTGCCTTGCCTTGCCTTGCCTTGCCTTGCCTTGCCTTGCCTTGCCTTGCCTTGCCTTGCCTTGCCTTGCCTTGCCTTGCCTTGCCTTGCCTTGCCTTGCCTTGCCTTGCCTTGCCTTGCCTTGCCTTGCCTTGCCTTGCCTTGCCTTGCCTTGCCTTGCCTTGCCTTGCCTTGCCTTGCCTTGCCTTGCCTTGCCTTGCCTTGCCTTGCCTTGCCTTGCCTTGCCTTGCCTTGCCTTGCCTTGCCTTGCCTTGCCTTGCCTTGCCTTGCCTTGCCTTGCCTTGCCTTGCCTTGCCTTGCCTTGCCTTGCCTTGCCTTGCCTTGCCTTGCCTTGCCTTGCCTTGCCTTGCCTTGCCTTGCCTTGCCTTGCCTTGCCTTGCCTTGCCTTGCCTTGCCTTGCCTTGCCTTGCCTTGCCTTGCCTTGCCTTGCCTTGCCTTGCCTTGCCTTGCCTTGCCTTGCCTTGCCTTGCCTTGCCTTGCCTTGCCTTGCCTTGCCTTGCCTTGCCTTGCCTTGCCTTGCCTTGCCTTGCCTTGCCTTGCCTTGCCTTGCCTTGCCTTGCCTTGCCTTGCCTTGCCTTGCCTTGCCTTGCCTTGCCTTGCCTTGCCTTGCCTTGCCTTGCCTTGCCTTGCCTTGCCTTGCCTTGCCTTGCCTTGCCTTGCCTTGCCTTGCCTTGCCTTGCCTTGCCTTGCCTTGCCTTGCCTTGCCTTGCCTTGCCTTGCCTTGCCTTGCCTTGCCTTGCCTTGCCTTGCCTTGCCTTGCCTTGCCTTGCCTTGCCTTGCCTTGCCTTGCCTTGCCTTGCCTTGCCTTGCCTTGCCTTGCCTTGCCTTGCCTTGCCTTGCCTTGCCTTGCCTTGCCTTGCCTTGCCTTGCCTTGCCTTGCCTTGCCTTGCCTTGCCTTGCCTTGCCTTGCCTTGCCTTGCCTTGCCTTGCCTTGCCTTGCCTTGCCTTGCCTTGCCTTGCCTTGCCTTGCCTTGCCTTGCCTTGCCTTGCCTTGCCTTGCCTTGCCTTGCCTTGCCTTGCCTTGCCTTGCCTTGCCTTGCCTTGCCTTGCCTTGCCTTGCCTTGCCTTGCCTTGCCTTGCCTTGCCTTGCCTTGCCTTGCCTTGCCTTGCCTTGCCTTGCCTTGCCTTGCCTTGCCTTGCCTTGCCTTGCCTTGCCTTGCCTTGCCTTGCCTTGCCTTGCCTTGCCTTGCCTTGCCTTGCCTTGCCTTGCCTTGCCTTGCCTTGCCTTGCCTTGCCTTGCCTTGCCTTGCCTTGCCTTGCCTTGCCTTGCCTTGCCTTGCCTTGCCTTGCCTTGCCTTGCCTTGCCTTGCCTTGCCTTGCCTTGCCTTGCCTTGCCTTGCCTTGCCTTGCCTTGCCTTGCCTTGCCTTGCCTTGCCTTGCCTTGCCTTGCCTTGCCTTGCCTTGCCTTGCCTTGCCTTGCCTTGCCTTGCCTTGCCTTGCCTTGCCTTGCCTTGCCTTGCCTTGCCTTGCCTTGCCTTGCCTTGCCTTGCCTTGCCTTGCCTTGCCTTGCCTTGCCTTGCCTTGCCTTGCCTTGCCTTGCCTTGCCTTGCCTTGCCTTGCCTTGCCTTGCCTTGCCTTGCCTTGCCTTGCCTTGCCTTGCCTTGCCTTGCCTTGCCTTGCCTTGCCTTGCCTTGCCTTGCCTTGCCTTGCCTTGCCTTGCCTTGCCTTGCCTTGCCTTGCCTTGCCTTGCCTTGCCTTGCCTTGCCTTGCCTTGCCTTGCCTTGCCTTGCCTTGCCTTGCCTTGCCTTGCCTTGCCTTGCCTTGCCTTGCCTTGCCTTGCCTTGCCTTGCCTTGCCTTGCCTTGCCTTGCCTTGCCTTGCCTTGCCTTGCCTTGCCTTGCCTTGCCTTGCCTTGCCTTGCCTTGCCTTGCCTTGCCTTGCCTTGCCTTGCCTTGCCTTGCCTTGCCTTGCCTTGCCTTGCCTTGCCTTGCCTTGCCTTGCCTTGCCTTGCCTTGCCTTGCCTTGCCTTGCCTTGCCTTGCCTTGCCTTGCCTTGCCTTGCCTTGCCTTGCCTTGCCTTGCCTTGCCTTGCCTTGCCTTGCCTTGCCTTGCCTTGCCTTGCCTTGCCTTGCCTTGCCTTGCCTTGCCTTGCCTTGCCTTGCCTTGCCTTGCCTTGCCTTGCCTTGCCTTGCCTTGCCTTGCCTTGCCTTGCCTTGCCTTGCCTTGCCTTGCCTTGCCTTGCCTTGCCTTGCCTTGCCTTGCCTTGCCTTGCCTTGCCTTGCCTTGCCTTGCCTTGCCTTGCCTTGCCTTGCCTTGCCTTGCCTTGCCTTGCCTTGCCTTGCCTTGCCTTGCCTTGCCTTGCCTTGCCTTGCCTTGCCTTGCCTTGCCTTGCCTTGCCTTGCCTTGCCTTGCCTTGCCTTGCCTTGCCTTGCCTTGCCTTGCCTTGCCTTGCCTTGCCTTGCCTTGCCTTGCCTTGCCTTGCCTTGCCTTGCCTTGCCTTGCCTTGCCTTGCCTTGCCTTGCCTTGCCTTGCCTTGCCTTGCCTTGCCTTGCCTTGCCTTGCCTTGCCTTGCCTTGCCTTGCCTTGCCTTGCCTTGCCTTGCCTTGCCTTGCCTTGCCTTGCCTTGCCTTGCCTTGCCTTGCCTTGCCTTGCCTTGCCTTGCCTTGCCTTGCCTTGCCTTGCCTTGCCTTGCCTTGCCTTGCCTTGCCTTGCCTTGCCTTGCCTTGCCTTGCCTTGCCTTGCCTTGCCTTGCCTTGCCTTGCCTTGCCTTGCCTTGCCTTGCCTTGCCTTGCCTTGCCTTGCCTTGCCTTGCCTTGCCTTGCCTTGCCTTGCCTTGCCTTGCCTTGCCTTGCCTTGCCTTGCCTTGCCTTGCCTTGCCTTGCCTTGCCTTGCCTTGCCTTGCCTTGCCTTGCCTTGCCTTGCCTTGCCTTGCCTTGCCTTGCCTTGCCTTGCCTTGCCTTGCCTTGCCTTGCCTTGCCTTGCCTTGCCTTGCCTTGCCTTGCCTTGCCTTGCCTTGCCTTGCCTTGCCTTGCCTTGCCTTGCCTTGCCTTGCCTTGCCTTGCCTTGCCTTGCCTTGCCTTGCCTTGCCTTGCCTTGCCTTGCCTTGCCTTGCCTTGCCTTGCCTTGCCTTGCCTTGCCTTGCCTTGCCTTGCCTTGCCTTGCCTTGCCTTGCCTTGCCTTGCCTTGCCTTGCCTTGCCTTGCCTTGCCTTGCCTTGCCTTGCCTTGCCTTGCCTTGCCTTGCCTTGCCTTGCCTTGCCTTGCCTTGCCTTGCCTTGCCTTGCCTTGCCTTGCCTTGCCTTGCCTTGCCTTGCCTTGCCTTGCCTTGCCTTGCCTTGCCTTGCCTTGCCTTGCCTTGCCTTGCCTTGCCTTGCCTTGCCTTGCCTTGCCTTGCCTTGCCTTGCCTTGCCTTGCCTTGCCTTGCCTTGCCTTGCCTTGCCTTGCCTTGCCTTGCCTTGCCTTGCCTTGCCTTGCCTTGCCTTGCCTTGCCTTGCCTTGCCTTGCCTTGCCTTGCCTTGCCTTGCCTTGCCTTGCCTTGCCTTGCCTTGCCTTGCCTTGCCTTGCCTTGCCTTGCCTTGCCTTGCCTTGCCTTGCCTTGCCTTGCCTTGCCTTGCCTTGCCTTGCCTTGCCTTGCCTTGCCTTGCCTTGCCTTGCCTTGCCTTGCCTTGCCTTGCCTTGCCTTGCCTTGCCTTGCCTTGCCTTGCCTTGCCTTGCCTTGCCTTGCCTTGCCTTGCCTTGCCTTGCCTTGCCTTGCCTTGCCTTGCCTTGCCTTGCCTTGCCTTGCCTTGCCTTGCCTTGCCTTGCCTTGCCTTGCCTTGCCTTGCCTTGCCTTGCCTTGCCTTGCCTTGCCTTGCCTTGCCTTGCCTTGCCTTGCCTTGCCTTGCCTTGCCTTGCCTTGCCTTGCCTTGCCTTGCCTTGCCTTGCCTTGCCTTGCCTTGCCTTGCCTTGCCTTGCCTTGCCTTGCCTTGCCTTGCCTTGCCTTGCCTTGCCTTGCCTTGCCTTGCCTTGCCTTGCCTTGCCTTGCCTTGCCTTGCCTTGCCTTGCCTTGCCTTGCCTTGCCTTGCCTTGCCTTGCCTTGCCTTGCCTTGCCTTGCCTTGCCTTGCCTTGCCTTGCCTTGCCTTGCCTTGCCTTGCCTTGCCTTGCCTTGCCTTGCCTTGCCTTGCCTTGCCTTGCCTTGCCTTGCCTTGCCTTGCCTTGCCTTGCCTTGCCTTGCCTTGCCTTGCCTTGCCTTGCCTTGCCTTGCCTTGCCTTGCCTTGCCTTGCCTTGCCTTGCCTTGCCTTGCCTTGCCTTGCCTTGCCTTGCCTTGCCTTGCCTTGCCTTGCCTTGCCTTGCCTTGCCTTGCCTTGCCTTGCCTTGCCTTGCCTTGCCTTGCCTTGCCTTGCCTTGCCTTGCCTTGCCTTGCCTTGCCTTGCCTTGCCTTGCCTTGCCTTGCCTTGCCTTGCCTTGCCTTGCCTTGCCTTGCCTTGCCTTGCCTTGCCTTGCCTTGCCTTGCCTTGCCTTGCCTTGCCTTGCCTTGCCTTGCCTTGCCTTGCCTTGCCTTGCCTTGCCTTGCCTTGCCTTGCCTTGCCTTGCCTTGCCTTGCCTTGCCTTGCCTTGCCTTGCCTTGCCTTGCCTTGCCTTGCCTTGCCTTGCCTTGCCTTGCCTTGCCTTGCCTTGCCTTGCCTTGCCTTGCCTTGCCTTGCCTTGCCTTGCCTTGCCTTGCCTTGCCTTGCCTTGCCTTGCCTTGCCTTGCCTTGCCTTGCCTTGCCTTGCCTTGCCTTGCCTTGCCTTGCCTTGCCTTGCCTTGCCTTGCCTTGCCTTGCCTTGCCTTGCCTTGCCTTGCCTTGCCTTGCCTTGCCTTGCCTTGCCTTGCCTTGCCTTGCCTTGCCTTGCCTTGCCTTGCCTTGCCTTGCCTTGCCTTGCCTTGCCTTGCCTTGCCTTGCCTTGCCTTGCCTTGCCTTGCCTTGCCTTGCCTTGCCTTGCCTTGCCTTGCCTTGCCTTGCCTTGCCTTGCCTTGCCTTGCCTTGCCTTGCCTTGCCTTGCCTTGCCTTGCCTTGCCTTGCCTTGCCTTGCCTTGCCTTGCCTTGCCTTGCCTTGCCTTGCCTTGCCTTGCCTTGCCTTGCCTTGCCTTGCCTTGCCTTGCCTTGCCTTGCCTTGCCTTGCCTTGCCTTGCCTTGCCTTGCCTTGCCTTGCCTTGCCTTGCCTTGCCTTGCCTTGCCTTGCCTTGCCTTGCCTTGCCTTGCCTTGCCTTGCCTTGCCTTGCCTTGCCTTGCCTTGCCTTGCCTTGCCTTGCCTTGCCTTGCCTTGCCTTGCCTTGCCTTGCCTTGCCTTGCCTTGCCTTGCCTTGCCTTGCCTTGCCTTGCCTTGCCTTGCCTTGCCTTGCCTTGCCTTGCCTTGCCTTGCCTTGCCTTGCCTTGCCTTGCCTTGCCTTGCCTTGCCTTGCCTTGCCTTGCCTTGCCTTGCCTTGCCTTGCCTTGCCTTGCCTTGCCTTGCCTTGCCTTGCCTTGCCTTGCCTTGCCTTGCCTTGCCTTGCCTTGCCTTGCCTTGCCTTGCCTTGCCTTGCCTTGCCTTGCCTTGCCTTGCCTTGCCTTGCCTTGCCTTGCCTTGCCTTGCCTTGCCTTGCCTTGCCTTGCCTTGCCTTGCCTTGCCTTGCCTTGCCTTGCCTTGCCTTGCCTTGCCTTGCCTTGCCTTGCCTTGCCTTGCCTTGCCTTGCCTTGCCTTGCCTTGCCTTGCCTTGCCTTGCCTTGCCTTGCCTTGCCTTGCCTTGCCTTGCCTTGCCTTGCCTTGCCTTGCCTTGCCTTGCCTTGCCTTGCCTTGCCTTGCCTTGCCTTGCCTTGCCTTGCCTTGCCTTGCCTTGCCTTGCCTTGCCTTGCCTTGCCTTGCCTTGCCTTGCCTTGCCTTGCCTTGCCTTGCCTTGCCTTGCCTTGCCTTGCCTTGCCTTGCCTTGCCTTGCCTTGCCTTGCCTTGCCTTGCCTTGCCTTGCCTTGCCTTGCCTTGCCTTGCCTTGCCTTGCCTTGCCTTGCCTTGCCTTGCCTTGCCTTGCCTTGCCTTGCCTTGCCTTGCCTTGCCTTGCCTTGCCTTGCCTTGCCTTGCCTTGCCTTGCCTTGCCTTGCCTTGCCTTGCCTTGCCTTGCCTTGCCTTGCCTTGCCTTGCCTTGCCTTGCCTTGCCTTGCCTTGCCTTGCCTTGCCTTGCCTTGCCTTGCCTTGCCTTGCCTTGCCTTGCCTTGCCTTGCCTTGCCTTGCCTTGCCTTGCCTTGCCTTGCCTTGCCTTGCCTTGCCTTGCCTTGCCTTGCCTTGCCTTGCCTTGCCTTGCCTTGCCTTGCCTTGCCTTGCCTTGCCTTGCCTTGCCTTGCCTTGCCTTGCCTTGCCTTGCCTTGCCTTGCCTTGCCTTGCCTTGCCTTGCCTTGCCTTGCCTTGCCTTGCCTTGCCTTGCCTTGCCTTGCCTTGCCTTGCCTTGCCTTGCCTTGCCTTGCCTTGCCTTGCCTTGCCTTGCCTTGCCTTGCCTTGCCTTGCCTTGCCTTGCCTTGCCTTGCCTTGCCTTGCCTTGCCTTGCCTTGCCTTGCCTTGCCTTGCCTTGCCTTGCCTTGCCTTGCCTTGCCTTGCCTTGCCTTGCCTTGCCTTGCCTTGCCTTGCCTTGCCTTGCCTTGCCTTGCCTTGCCTTGCCTTGCCTTGCCTTGCCTTGCCTTGCCTTGCCTTGCCTTGCCTTGCCTTGCCTTGCCTTGCCTTGCCTTGCCTTGCCTTGCCTTGCCTTGCCTTGCCTTGCCTTGCCTTGCCTTGCCTTGCCTTGCCTTGCCTTGCCTTGCCTTGCCTTGCCTTGCCTTGCCTTGCCTTGCCTTGCCTTGCCTTGCCTTGCCTTGCCTTGCCTTGCCTTGCCTTGCCTTGCCTTGCCTTGCCTTGCCTTGCCTTGCCTTGCCTTGCCTTGCCTTGCCTTGCCTTGCCTTGCCTTGCCTTGCCTTGCCTTGCCTTGCCTTGCCTTGCCTTGCCTTGCCTTGCCTTGCCTTGCCTTGCCTTGCCTTGCCTTGCCTTGCCTTGCCTTGCCTTGCCTTGCCTTGCCTTGCCTTGCCTTGCCTTGCCTTGCCTTGCCTTGCCTTGCCTTGCCTTGCCTTGCCTTGCCTTGCCTTGCCTTGCCTTGCCTTGCCTTGCCTTGCCTTGCCTTGCCTTGCCTTGCCTTGCCTTGCCTTGCCTTGCCTTGCCTTGCCTTGCCTTGCCTTGCCTTGCCTTGCCTTGCCTTGCCTTGCCTTGCCTTGCCTTGCCTTGCCTTGCCTTGCCTTGCCTTGCCTTGCCTTGCCTTGCCTTGCCTTGCCTTGCCTTGCCTTGCCTTGCCTTGCCTTGCCTTGCCTTGCCTTGCCTTGCCTTGCCTTGCCTTGCCTTGCCTTGCCTTGCCTTGCCTTGCCTTGCCTTGCCTTGCCTTGCCTTGCCTTGCCTTGCCTTGCCTTGCCTTGCCTTGCCTTGCCTTGCCTTGCCTTGCCTTGCCTTGCCTTGCCTTGCCTTGCCTTGCCTTGCCTTGCCTTGCCTTGCCTTGCCTTGCCTTGCCTTGCCTTGCCTTGCCTTGCCTTGCCTTGCCTTGCCTTGCCTTGCCTTGCCTTGCCTTGCCTTGCCTTGCCTTGCCTTGCCTTGCCTTGCCTTGCCTTGCCTTGCCTTGCCTTGCCTTGCCTTGCCTTGCCTTGCCTTGCCTTGCCTTGCCTTGCCTTGCCTTGCCTTGCCTTGCCTTGCCTTGCCTTGCCTTGCCTTGCCTTGCCTTGCCTTGCCTTGCCTTGCCTTGCCTTGCCTTGCCTTGCCTTGCCTTGCCTTGCCTTGCCTTGCCTTGCCTTGCCTTGCCTTGCCTTGCCTTGCCTTGCCTTGCCTTGCCTTGCCTTGCCTTGCCTTGCCTTGCCTTGCCTTGCCTTGCCTTGCCTTGCCTTGCCTTGCCTTGCCTTGCCTTGCCTTGCCTTGCCTTGCCTTGCCTTGCCTTGCCTTGCCTTGCCTTGCCTTGCCTTGCCTTGCCTTGCCTTGCCTTGCCTTGCCTTGCCTTGCCTTGCCTTGCCTTGCCTTGCCTTGCCTTGCCTTGCCTTGCCTTGCCTTGCCTTGCCTTGCCTTGCCTTGCCTTGCCTTGCCTTGCCTTGCCTTGCCTTGCCTTGCCTTGCCTTGCCTTGCCTTGCCTTGCCTTGCCTTGCCTTGCCTTGCCTTGCCTTGCCTTGCCTTGCCTTGCCTTGCCTTGCCTTGCCTTGCCTTGCCTTGCCTTGCCTTGCCTTGCCTTGCCTTGCCTTGCCTTGCCTTGCCTTGCCTTGCCTTGCCTTGCCTTGCCTTGCCTTGCCTTGCCTTGCCTTGCCTTGCCTTGCCTTGCCTTGCCTTGCCTTGCCTTGCCTTGCCTTGCCTTGCCTTGCCTTGCCTTGCCTTGCCTTGCCTTGCCTTGCCTTGCCTTGCCTTGCCTTGCCTTGCCTTGCCTTGCCTTGCCTTGCCTTGCCTTGCCTTGCCTTGCCTTGCCTTGCCTTGCCTTGCCTTGCCTTGCCTTGCCTTGCCTTGCCTTGCCTTGCCTTGCCTTGCCTTGCCTTGCCTTGCCTTGCCTTGCCTTGCCTTGCCTTGCCTTGCCTTGCCTTGCCTTGCCTTGCCTTGCCTTGCCTTGCCTTGCCTTGCCTTGCCTTGCCTTGCCTTGCCTTGCCTTGCCTTGCCTTGCCTTGCCTTGCCTTGCCTTGCCTTGCCTTGCCTTGCCTTGCCTTGCCTTGCCTTGCCTTGCCTTGCCTTGCCTTGCCTTGCCTTGCCTTGCCTTGCCTTGCCTTGCCTTGCCTTGCCTTGCCTTGCCTTGCCTTGCCTTGCCTTGCCTTGCCTTGCCTTGCCTTGCCTTGCCTTGCCTTGCCTTGCCTTGCCTTGCCTTGCCTTGCCTTGCCTTGCCTTGCCTTGCCTTGCCTTGCCTTGCCTTGCCTTGCCTTGCCTTGCCTTGCCTTGCCTTGCCTTGCCTTGCCTTGCCTTGCCTTGCCTTGCCTTGCCTTGCCTTGCCTTGCCTTGCCTTGCCTTGCCTTGCCTTGCCTTGCCTTGCCTTGCCTTGCCTTGCCTTGCCTTGCCTTGCCTTGCCTTGCCTTGCCTTGCCTTGCCTTGCCTTGCCTTGCCTTGCCTTGCCTTGCCTTGCCTTGCCTTGCCTTGCCTTGCCTTGCCTTGCCTTGCCTTGCCTTGCCTTGCCTTGCCTTGCCTTGCCTTGCCTTGCCTTGCCTTGCCTTGCCTTGCCTTGCCTTGCCTTGCCTTGCCTTGCCTTGCCTTGCGCCTTGCCTTGCCTTGCCTTGCCTTGCCTTGCCTTGCCTTGCCTTGCCTTGCCTTGCCTTGCCTTGCCTTGCCTTGCCTTGCCTTGCCTTGCCTTGCCTTGCCTTGCCTTGCCTTGCCTTGCCTTGCCTTGCCTTGCCTTGCCTTGCCTTGCCTTGCCTTGCCTTGCCTTGCCTTGCCTTGCCTTGCCTTGCCTTGCCTTGCCTTGCCTTGCCTTGCCTTGCCTTGCCTTGCCTTGCCTTGCCTTGCCTTGCCTTGCCTTGCCTTGCCTTGCCTTGCCTTGCCTTGCCTTGCCTTGCCTTGCCTTGCCTTGCCTTGCCTTGCCTTGCCTTGCCTTGCCTTGCCTTGCCTTGCCTTGCCTTGCCTTGCCTTGCCTTGCCTTGCCTTGCCTTGCCTTGCCTTGCCTTGCCTTGCCTTGCCTTGCCTTGCCTTGCCTTGCCTTGCCTTGCCTTGCCTTGCCTTGCCTTGCCTTGCCTTGCCTTGCCTTGCCTTGCCTTGCCTTGCCTTGCCTTGCCTTGCCTTGCCTTGCCTTGCCTTGCCTTGCCTTGCCTTGCCTTGCCTTGCCTTGCCTTGCCTTGCCTTGCCTTGCCTTGCCTTGCCTTGCCTTGCCTTGCCTTGCCTTGCCTTGCCTTGCCTTGCCTTGCCTTGCCTTGCCTTGCCTTGCCTTGCCTTGCCTTGCCTTGCCTTGCCTTGCCTTGCCTTGCCTTGCCTTGCCTTGCCTTGCCTTGCCTTGCCTTGCCTTGCCTTGCCTTGCCTTGCCTTGCCTTGCCTTGCCTTGCCTTGCCTTGCCTTGCCTTGCCTTGCCTTGCCTTGCCTTGCCTTGCCTTGCCTTGCCTTGCCTTGCCTTGCCTTGCCTTGCCTTGCCTTGCCTTGCCTTGCCTTGCCTTGCCTTGCCTTGCCTTGCCTTGCCTTGCCTTGCCTTGCCTTGCCTTGCCTTGCCTTGCCTTGCCTTGCCTTGCCTTGCCTTGCCTTGCCTTGCCTTGCCTTGCCTTGCCTTGCCTTGCCTTGCCTTGCCTTGCCTTGCCTTGCCTTGCCTTGCCTTGCCTTGCCTTGCCTTGCCTTGCCTTGCCTTGCCTTGCCTTGCCTTGCCTTGCCTTGCCTTGCCTTGCCTTGCCTTGCCTTGCCTTGCCTTGCCTTGCCTTGCCTTGCCTTGCCTTGCCTTGCCTTGCCTTGCCTTGCCTTGCCTTGCCTTGCCTTGCCTTGCCTTGCCTTGCCTTGCCTTGCCTTGCCTTGCCTTGCCTTGCCTTGCCTTGCCTTGCCTTGCCTTGCCTTGCCTTGCCTTGCCTTGCCTTGCCTTGCCTTGCCTTGCCTTGCCTTGCCTTGCCTTGCCTTGCCTTGCCTTGCCTTGCCTTGCCTTGCCTTGCCTTGCCTTGCCTTGCCTTGCCTTGCCTTGCCTTGCCTTGCCTTGCCTTGCCTTGCCTTGCCTTGCCTTGCCTTGCCTTGCCTTGCCTTGCCTTGCCTTGCCTTGCCTTGCCTTGCCTTGCCTTGCCTTGCCTTGCCTTGCCTTGCCTTGCCTTGCCTTGCCTTGCCTTGCCTTGCCTTGCCTTGCCTTGCCTTGCCTTGCCTTGCCTTGCCTTGCCTTGCCTTGCCTTGCCTTGCCTTGCCTTGCCTTGCCTTGCCTTGCCTTGCCTTGCCTTGCCTTGCCTTGCCTTGCCTTGCCTTGCCTTGCCTTGCCTTGCCTTGCCTTGCCTTGCCTTGCCTTGCCTTGCCTTGCCTTGCCTTGCCTTGCCTTGCCTTGCCTTGCCTTGCCTTGCCTTGCCTTGCCTTGCCTTGCCTTGCCTTGCCTTGCCTTGCCTTGCCTTGCCTTGCCTTGCCTTGCCTTGCCTTGCCTTGCCTTGCCTTGCCTTGCCTTGCCTTGCCTTGCCTTGCCTTGCCTTGCCTTGCCTTGCCTTGCCTTGCCTTGCCTTGCCTTGCCTTGCCTTGCCTTGCCTTGCCTTGCCTTGCCTTGCCTTGCCTTGCCTTGCCTTGCCTTGCCTTGCCTTGCCTTGCCTTGCCTTGCCTTGCCTTGCCTTGCCTTGCCTTGCCTTGCCTTGCCTTGCCTTGCCTTGCCTTGCCTTGCCTTGCCTTGCCTTGCCTTGCCTTGCCTTGCCTTGCCTTGCCTTGCCTTGCCTTGCCTTGCCTTGCCTTGCCTTGCCTTGCCTTGCCTTGCCTTGCCTTGCCTTGCCTTGCCTTGCCTTGCCTTGCCTTGCCTTGCCTTGCCTTGCCTTGCCTTGCCTTGCCTTGCCTTGCCTTGCCTTGCCTTGCCTTGCCTTGCCTTGCCTTGCCTTGCCTTGCCTTGCCTTGCCTTGCCTTGCCTTGCCTTGCCTTGCCTTGCCTTGCCTTGCCTTGCCTTGCCTTGCCTTGCCTTGCCTTGCCTTGCCTTGCCTTGCCTTGCCTTGCCTTGCCTTGCCTTGCCTTGCCTTGCCTTGCCTTGCCTTGCCTTGCCTTGCCTTGCCTTGCCTTGCCTTGCCTTGCCTTGCCTTGCCTTGCCTTGCCTTGCCTTGCCTTGCCTTGCCTTGCCTTGCCTTGCCTTGCCTTGCCTTGCCTTGCCTTGCCTTGCCTTGCCTTGCCTTGCCTTGCCTTGCCTTGCCTTGCCTTGCCTTGCCTTGCCTTGCCTTGCCTTGCCTTGCCTTGCCTTGCCTTGCCTTGCCTTGCCTTGCCTTGCCTTGCCTTGCCTTGCCTTGCCTTGCCTTGCCTTGCCTTGCCTTGCCTTGCCTTGCCTTGCCTTGCCTTGCCTTGCCTTGCCTTGCCTTGCCTTGCCTTGCCTTGCCTTGCCTTGCCTTGCCTTGCCTTGCCTTGCCTTGCCTTGCCTTGCCTTGCCTTGCCTTGCCTTGCCTTGCCTTGCCTTGCCTTGCCTTGCCTTGCCTTGCCTTGCCTTGCCTTGCCTTGCCTTGCCTTGCCTTGCCTTGCCTTGCCTTGCCTTGCCTTGCCTTGCCTTGCCTTGCCTTGCCTTGCCTTGCCTTGCCTTGCCTTGCCTTGCCTTGCCTTGCCTTGCCTTGCCTTGCCTTGCCTTGCCTTGCCTTGCCTTGCCTTGCCTTGCCTTGCCTTGCCTTGCCTTGCCTTGCCTTGCCTTGCCTTGCCTTGCCTTGCCTTGCCTTGCCTTGCCTTGCCTTGCCTTGCCTTGCCTTGCCTTGCCTTGCCTTGCCTTGCCTTGCCTTGCCTTGCCTTGCCTTGCCTTGCCTTGCCTTGCCTTGCCTTGCCTTGCCTTGCCTTGCCTTGCCTTGCCTTGCCTTGCCTTGCCTTGCCTTGCCTTGCCTTGCCTTGCCTTGCCTTGCCTTGCCTTGCCTTGCCTTGCCTTGCCTTGCCTTGCCTTGCCTTGCCTTGCCTTGCCTTGCCTTGCCTTGCCTTGCCTTGCCTTGCCTTGCCTTGCCTTGCCTTGCCTTGCCTTGCCTTGCCTTGCCTTGCCTTGCCTTGCCTTGCCTTGCCTTGCCTTGCCTTGCCTTGCCTTGCCTTGCCTTGCCTTGCCTTGCCTTGCCTTGCCTTGCCTTGCCTTGCCTTGCCTTGCCTTGCCTTGCCTTGCCTTGCCTTGCCTTGCCTTGCCTTGCCTTGCCTTGCCTTGCCTTGCCTTGCCTTGCCTTGCCTTGCCTTGCCTTGCCTTGCCTTGCCTTGCCTTGCCTTGCCTTGCCTTGCCTTGCCTTGCCTTGCCTTGCCTTGCCTTGCCTTGCCTTGCCTTGCCTTGCCTTGCCTTGCCTTGCCTTGCCTTGCCTTGCCTTGCCTTGCCTTGCCTTGCCTTGCCTTGCCTTGCCTTGCCTTGCCTTGCCTTGCCTTGCCTTGCCTTGCCTTGCCTTGCCTTGCCTTGCCTTGCCTTGCCTTGCCTTGCCTTGCCTTGCCTTGCCTTGCCTTGCCTTGCCTTGCCTTGCCTTGCCTTGCCTTGCCTTGCCTTGCCTTGCCTTGCCTTGCCTTGCCTTGCCTTGCCTTGCCTTGCCTTGCCTTGCCTTGCCTTGCCTTGCCTTGCCTTGCCTTGCCTTGCCTTGCCTTGCCTTGCCTTGCCTTGCCTTGCCTTGCCTTGCCTTGCCTTGCCTTGCCTTGCCTTGCCTTGCCTTGCCTTGCCTTGCCTTGCCTTGCCTTGCCTTGCCTTGCCTTGCCTTGCCTTGCCTTGCCTTGCCTTGCCTTGCCTTGCCTTGCCTTGCCTTGCCTTGCCTTGCCTTGCCTTGCCTTGCCTTGCCTTGCCTTGCCTTGCCTTGCCTTGCCTTGCCTTGCCTTGCCTTGCCTTGCCTTGCCTTGCCTTGCCTTGCCTTGCCTTGCCTTGCCTTGCCTTGCCTTGCCTTGCCTTGCCTTGCCTTGCCTTGCCTTGCCTTGCCTTGCCTTGCCTTGCCTTGCCTTGCCTTGCCTTGCCTTGCCTTGCCTTGCCTTGCCTTGCCTTGCCTTGCCTTGCCTTGCCTTGCCTTGCCTTGCCTTGCCTTGCCTTGCCTTGCCTTGCCTTGCCTTGCCTTGCCTTGCCTTGCCTTGCCTTGCCTTGCCTTGCCTTGCCTTGCCTTGCCTTGCCTTGCCTTGCCTTGCCTTGCCTTGCCTTGCCTTGCCTTGCCTTGCCTTGCCTTGCCTTGCCTTGCCTTGCCTTGCCTTGCCTTGCCTTGCCTTGCCTTGCCTTGCCTTGCCTTGCCTTGCCTTGCCTTGCCTTGCCTTGCCTTGCCTTGCCTTGCCTTGCCTTGCCTTGCCTTGCCTTGCCTTGCCTTGCCTTGCCTTGCCTTGCCTTGCCTTGCCTTGCCTTGCCTTGCCTTGCCTTGCCTTGCCTTGCCTTGCCTTGCCTTGCCTTGCCTTGCCTTGCCTTGCCTTGCCTTGCCTTGCCTTGCCTTGCCTTGCCTTGCCTTGCCTTGCCTTGCCTTGCCTTGCCTTGCCTTGCCTTGCCTTGCCTTGCCTTGCCTTGCCTTGCCTTGCCTTGCCTTGCCTTGCCTTGCCTTGCCTTGCCTTGCCTTGCCTTGCCTTGCCTTGCCTTGCCTTGCCTTGCCTTGCCTTGCCTTGCCTTGCCTTGCCTTGCCTTGCCTTGCCTTGCCTTGCCTTGCCTTGCCTTGCCTTGCCTTGCCTTGCCTTGCCTTGCCTTGCCTTGCCTTGCCTTGCCTTGCCTTGCCTTGCCTTGCCTTGCCTTGCCTTGCCTTGCCTTGCCTTGCCTTGCCTTGCCTTGCCTTGCCTTGCCTTGCCTTGCCTTGCCTTGCCTTGCCTTGCCTTGCCTTGCCTTGCCTTGCCTTGCCTTGCCTTGCCTTGCCTTGCCTTGCCTTGCCTTGCCTTGCCTTGCCTTGCCTTGCCTTGCCTTGCCTTGCCTTGCCTTGCCTTGCCTTGCCTTGCCTTGCCTTGCCTTGCCTTGCCTTGCCTTGCCTTGCCTTGCCTTGCCTTGCCTTGCCTTGCCTTGCCTTGCCTTGCCTTGCCTTGCCTTGCCTTGCCTTGCCTTGCCTTGCCTTGCCTTGCCTTGCCTTGCCTTGCCTTGCCTTGCCTTGCCTTGCCTTGCCTTGCCTTGCCTTGCCTTGCCTTGCCTTGCCTTGCCTTGCCTTGCCTTGCCTTGCCTTGCCTTGCCTTGCCTTGCCTTGCCTTGCCTTGCCTTGCCTTGCCTTGCCTTGCCTTGCCTTGCCTTGCCTTGCCTTGCCTTGCCTTGCCTTGCCTTGCCTTGCCTTGCCTTGCCTTGCCTTGCCTTGCCTTGCCTTGCCTTGCCTTGCCTTGCCTTGCCTTGCCTTGCCTTGCCTTGCCTTGCCTTGCCTTGCCTTGCCTTGCCTTGCCTTGCCTTGCCTTGCCTTGCCTTGCCTTGCCTTGCCTTGCCTTGCCTTGCCTTGCCTTGCCTTGCCTTGCCTTGCCTTGCCTTGCCTTGCCTTGCCTTGCCTTGCCTTGCCTTGCCTTGCCTTGCCTTGCCTTGCCTTGCCTTGCCTTGCCTTGCCTTGCCTTGCCTTGCCTTGCCTTGCCTTGCCTTGCCTTGCCTTGCCTTGCCTTGCCTTGCCTTGCCTTGCCTTGCCTTGCCTTGCCTTGCCTTGCCTTGCCTTGCCTTGCCTTGCCTTGCCTTGCCTTGCCTTGCCTTGCCTTGCCTTGCCTTGCCTTGCCTTGCCTTGCCTTGCCTTGCCTTGCCTTGCCTTGCCTTGCCTTGCCTTGCCTTGCCTTGCCTTGCCTTGCCTTGCCTTGCCTTGCCTTGCCTTGCCTTGCCTTGCCTTGCCTTGCCTTGCCTTGCCTTGCCTTGCCTTGCCTTGCCTTGCCTTGCCTTGCCTTGCCTTGCCTTGCCTTGCCTTGCCTTACAAAACAAAACAAAACAAAACAAAACAAAACAAAACAAAACAAAACAAAACAAAACAAAACAAAACAAAACAAAACAAAACAAAACAAAACAAAACAAAACAAAACAAAACAAAACAAAACAAAACAAAACAAAACAAAACAAAACAAAACAAAACAAAACAAAACAAAACAGCTAGAGGTTTCCTCAAACAACATGTTTGTTGGTTAACAAAGTATCAGCACAGTCAAAAGTGAAATCAAGTCTGAAATTCCCTCCAAAGAGTTACACTATTACAAAGTTAAACTTTGCAGCCCAGTGCTGTGCAATCAGCTACCCTTCCCAATAGAATAGACTGATGTGCTTTCTTACAGAATGCTCAACCCCCTCCCTCCCCAGTCTAATCGGCAGGTGACCTTGGTTCTTACAGGAGAAAGAATTGTTCCGGGTTAAAAAAATTCCCCCCTTCGCCCTCCCCTTCTTGTGGCAACCAAGACCTAGTAAGATGGCTGCAGCCGGTTTATTTATAGAGTTGACACTTTGCTTTTCTGCCTTAAAATACAGACCAGACACATTTTTCTCGTGATCAGCTGAGGAGATCTATGGTTTTTGTAAGAAGCTGAGTGTATGCGTGAGTCTAGCCCCCCCTTGGAATGGGCCGGGCCTGCGGGGAAGCAGATGCATTCCTCCATGCAAAGCAAACATAATGCAGGCTACACTTGAGGGGCAAAGATTGGCAGGATCAGAGGTACGCAGGCCCTGGGAATATCACAAGGGAAGATACGGTGGGTAAGCTGGTGGCAATAAAAAGCAGTCACACTGTCACCCACTCTCTGATCTTGCCACTCTTTGTCTCTTAAGTGTAGTCTGCCTTTTGTTCCCTTCCTTGAGTTTGGTGCCGCCATTGCTTTCCCTTGCCACCAGCGTACCTGCCCTATCTTTTCCAGCTCTCATGTTCAAATTGCCTAATATTCCTCAATCACAGCACTGCCACCAGTGGGCATTGACTCTCTGAACTTGCCACTCTACACTAAAAAGACATAATCCACCGGATGCTTTTGTTCCCTTCTTTGATTTTGGTACCATCATTGCTTTCCCTTTCTGCCAGCTTACCTGCCGTATCTTCTCTAGCTTTCTTGTTGTTATTGCCTGCGTGCCTCCATTGTGGCCCTGCCACCACTGGGCACTGACAACTCTGATCAATGGTGGCTGTGCTTGAATTGAGGCATGTAGGCAATGAACATCAGTTAGAGAAGATACGGCGGGTACTCTGGCAGCAAAGGAAAACAATGGTGGCAACAAAGGAAGGGGGGAAAAAAGGCAGACTACACTTAAGAGATAAAGAGTGCCAAGATCAGAGAGTCAATGCCAAGTGGTGGCAGTGCCAGAATGGAACCACACAGGCAATGAGAACATCAGAAAAAAAATGAGATACAGCAGGTAAGCTGGCAGCAAGTGAAAGCAATGGCAGCACCAAAGTCAAGGAAGGGAATGAAAGCATCAGAGAGTTGTAGTGCCAGAAGCGAGGCACGCAGGCTCTCTGAAGATCAGAAAAAGATAAGATACGGCGGGTACGCTGGCAGCGAGTTAAAGCAATGGCGGCACCAAAGTCAAGGAAGGGAATGAAAGCATCAGAGAGTTGTCGTGCCAGAAGCGAGGCACGCAGGCTCTCTGAAGATCAGAAAAAGATAAGATACGGCAGGTACGCTGGCAGCGAGTTAAAGCAATGGCGGCACCAAAGTCAAGGAAGGGAATGAAAGCATCAGAGAGTTGTAGTGCCAGAAGCGAGGCACGCAGGCTCTCTGAAGATCAGAAAAAGATAAGATACGGCGGGTACGCTGGCAGCGAGTTAAAGCAATGGCGGCACCAAAGTCAAGGAAGGGAATGAAAGCATCAGAGAGTTGTCGTGCCAGAAGCGAGGCACGCAGGCTCTCTGAAGATCAGAAAAAGATAAGATACGGCGGGTACGCTGGCAGCGAGTTAAAGCAATGGCGGCACCAAAGTCAAGGAAGGGAATGAAAGAAAAAAAACATTACACTTAAGGTTAGCTGTGCCAGCTTTCCATTCAAAAAAAGCCACCCCACCCATCACCCCACCCATTCTCTGCTCTGTTCTCCTCCATCTCAATCATTCTGGGCATGTGTCAAAGCTCTTTCCCGGGGTTCCTTCGTAGCAGCAGCTGCAGCAGCGTACAAGTAACTCCATCTGCGATGACGTAGGGGGGGCCCCCCTTCCTTCATCTGGAAACATGCAGGTGCAATGTCTTCTGAGCAGGATGACTCCAGCTGAATACGTTTACTCTGCAAAAAAGGACAAAAAAGCTTAAGTAAAAAACAGTGCCCATTAAGAAATGTGACTCAAATCACCCGCTCCTTACCTGTAAACTCCAAGCTCTCACTGTCCCGCCACACAAAGGCAAACGTGGTCTTCTTGGTATCTCTCTTCTCCAAAAGGCAGGCTGATGAACGGTCTTTGCAGAAGGGCTCTACGTCCATCCATCGAGCAGGCTAATTCTAGAAAGAGGGAGAAACAGGTGGTTACAGACTGCTTCTTGTCCCCAAAGAGTGCTAAATGCAAATCACTAAATTGCTTAATACAAAACAGCTACTGACGTTGACCCTATCTATGCTCAGAAAAAAGAGTGTGAACTGAATAGGACCCAAACTATTGGAACAATTCTGCGTTTCACCAGCCACTAGCTTGCTGCAAATACTACTCAACTACCTTGTCCTATCTCTTTGTTTTGGATTTTGTTGCTAAGATGGCCCCTGGAGGTCTTTCTAAATCTCTCCTCTTTGCCCAACCCTCAGAGGATTTGAGAATAGGATAATCATACATCTCTTTGACCGAGCTTCGATCTGAAACTTATTCCCAAAGCTTAATTTGAACTAATTTCAATGGCATAACATTGCTCCAATTTTCAATTGGTATTTTTTTTTTATCATGGTAGGCACCTTGATGATTTAAAAAAACAAAAGTACTGGTGCTGCAGGCACAGTGATGGTTACATTTCTGGTTTTTTTTTTATGTTATAACTGTGGGCAGCAATAAACCTTAGCAATTTTAAAAGTTTAGGTTACGTTTATTCCTATTGCTTAGTAGACTAAGGTTTAAGGTATAACCTGTGTTTAGAGCTATTTCTAATTTTACATTTGTACATTTCTAAGTTGCTTTATGTCTATCCAGCTTTTGTTTCTTCTACCATCTAAGTGCCTCAAAAAATACTAACAGGTAATCTATAAATAATGCAATTAAAATTGCTCTTAAAATTACACAAGAGAATCATTCAGAAATCAAAAGCTCCGCAAAAGAGATGCATCCCTACCTTGTCTCTAAATACCTGGAAAGTGGGGCCCACGAGCACCACCTGGCAGGCAAGCTAAAGGGCCCTTTGCAGTAGACTGCAAAACTCTGGACCTGGGCTGTGGGAAGACATTTCAAAAGGTCCATATCCTGCCACCCAAACTGCAATATTTAGAGTGGAAATTGAGTATGTTTGGGAACCAACTAAAAGCTGCAATAGGCAGTAGGAAATATGGTTATTTCCCACTGCCTGTTACAGCTTTTAGTTGGCTGCCAAACACATTCAATTTCCATCCCCATCACTTTAAAAGGAAAAAGCCTGAACCTCAGTGAAACTGGGAAAGAAAGAAAGACACCCCAAATTCCCCATTGACTACTTATCCTTTGTAACAGCCTGCAGGACAGGTCACCATCCAGCAGTGCTTCTTTCCCCAGGGCTGGCTCCAAAAGACTGAAGCGCTCAGCTCAGCCAGCAGGCTTTTATAGGACTGGCCCCACCCTTCTACCTGGGCCACACCCAATAGATCAGTGAATGCACCTGAGACTGGGAGACATTAGCAAAATTGCAAGCCAGACTCTGCAAAGACTCAAGTCTCCTGTTGCCTCCACTGACCCGCTTTTGCTTCTGGTACATCTGAAGCAATGACCATTGAGTTGGTCTTGCCACCTCTAAATGACCTACACGTGCATTGGCTGTTACCATTGACTTGCCCTCTCCGCCACTAAGTGAAACACGTCACTAAGTGAAACACATGTGTTGTCTGTTACCATTGAGTTGGTCTTGCCACCTCTAAGTGACCTACACGTGCATTGGCTGTTACCATTGACTTGCCCTCTCCGCCACTAAGTGAAACACGTCACTAAGTGAAACACATGTGTTGTCTGTTACCATTGAGTTGGTCTTGCCACCTCTAAGTGACCTACACGTGCATTGGCTGTTACCATTGACTTGCCCTCTCCGCCACTAAGTGAAACACGTCACTAAGTGAAACACATGTGTTGTCTGTTACCATTGAGTTGGTCTTGCCACCTCTAAGTGACCTACACGTGCATTGGCTGTTACCATTGACTTGCCCTCTCCGCCACTAAGTGAAACACGTCACTAAGTGAAACACATGTGTTGTCTGTTACCATTGAGTTGGTCTTGCCACCTCTAAGTGACCTACACGTGCATTGGCTGTTACCATTGACTTGCCCTCTCCGCCACTAAGTGAAACACGTCACTAAGTGAAACACATGTGTTGTCTGTTACCATTGAGTTGGTCTTGCCACCTCTAAGTGACCTACACGTGCATTGGC
This sequence comes from Vipera berus, assembly GCF_964194415.1. Taxonomy (NCBI): domain Eukaryota; kingdom Metazoa; phylum Chordata; class Lepidosauria; order Squamata; family Viperidae; genus Vipera; species Vipera berus. Next base: position 162,439,410 of record NC_138202.1, on the reverse strand, counting down.
TGTTACCATTGACTTGCCCTCTCCGCCACTAAGTGAAACACGTCACTAAGTGAAACACATGTGTTGTCTGTTACCATTGAGTTGGTCTTGCCACCTCTAAGTGACCTACACGTGCATTGGCTGTTACCATTGACTTGCCCTCTCCGCCACTAAGTGAAACACGTCACTAAGTGAAACACATGTGTTGTCTGTTACCATTGAGTTGGTCTTGCCACCTCTAAGTGACCTACACGTGCATTGGCTGTTACCATTGACTTGCCCTCTCCGCCACTAAGTGAAACACGTCACTAAGTGAAACACATGTGTTGTCTGTTACCATTGAGTTGGTCTTGCCACCTCTAAGTGACCTACACGTGCATTGGCTGTTACCATTGACTTGCCCTCTCCGCCACTAAGTGAAACACGTCACTAAGTGAAACACATGTGTTGTCTGTTACCATTGAGTTGGTCTTGCCACCTCTAAGTGACCTACACGTGCATTGGCTGTTACCATTGACTTGCCCTCTCCGCCACTAAGTGAAACACGTCACTAAGTGAAACACATGTGTTGTCTGTTACCATTGAGTTGGTCTTGCCACCTCTAAGTGACCTACACGTGCATTGGCTGTTACCATTGACTTGCCCTCTCCGCCACTAAGTGAAACACGTCACTAAGTGAAACACATGTGTTGTCTGTTACCATTGAGTTGGTCTTGCCACCTCTAAGTGACCTACACGTGCATTGGCTGTTACCATTGACTTGCCCTCTCCGCCACTAAGTGAAACACGTCACTAAGTGAAACACATGTGTTGTCTGTTACCATTGAGTTGGTCTTGCCACCTCTAAGTGACCTACACGTGCATTGGCTGTTACCATTGACTTGCCCTCTCCGCCACTAAGTGAAACACGTCACTAAGTGAAACACATGTGTTGTCTGTTACCATTGAGTTGGTCTTGCCACCTCTAAGTGACCTACACGTGCATTGGCTGTTACCATTGACTTGCCCTCTCCGCCACTAAGTGAAACACGTCACTAAGTGAAACACATGTGTTGTCTGTTACCATTGAGTTGGTCTTGCCACCTCTAAGTGACCTACACGTGCATTGGCTGTTACCATTGACTTGCCCTCTCCGCCACTAAGTGAAACACGTCACTAAGTGAAACACATGTGTTGTCTGTTACCATTGAGTTGGTCTTGCCACCTCTAAGTGACCTACACGTGCATTGGCTGTTACCATTGACTTGCCCTCTCCGCCACTAAGTGAAACACGTCACTAAGTGAAACACATGTGTTGTCTGTTACCATTGAGTTGGTCTTGCCACCTCTAAGTGACCTACACGTGCATTGGCTGTTACCATTGACTTGCCCTCTCCGCCACTAAGTGAAACACGTCACTAAGTGAAACACATGTGTTGTCTGTTACCATTGAGTTGGTCTTGCCACCTCTAAGTGACCTACACGTGCATTGGCTGTTACCATTGACTTGCCCTCTCCGCCACTAAGTGAAACACGTCACTAAGTGAAACACATGTGTTGTCTGTTACCATTGAGTTGGTCTTGCCACCTCTAAGTGACCTACACGTGCATTGGCTGTTACCATTGACTTGCCCTCTCCGCCACTAAGTGAAACACGTCACTAAGTGAAACACATGTGTTGTCTGTTACCATTGAGTTGGTCTTGCCACCTCTAAGTGACCTACACGTGCATTGGCTGTTACCATTGACTTGCCCTCTCCGCCACTAAGTGAAACACGTCACTAAGTGAAACACATGTGTTGTCTGTTACCATTGAGTTGGTCTTGCCACCTCTAAGTGACCTACACGTGCATTGGCTGTTACCATTGACTTGCCCTCTCCGCCACTAAGTGAAACACGTCACTAAGTGAAACACATGTGTTGTCTGTTACCATTGAGTTGGTCTTGCCACCTCTAAGTGACCTACACGTGCATTGGCTGTTACCATTGACTTGCCCTCTCCGCCACTAAGTGAAACACGTCACTAAGTGAAACACATGTGTTGTCTGTTACCATTGAGTTGGTCTTGCCACCTCTAAGTGACCTACACGTGCATTGGCTGTTACCATTGACTTGCCCTCTCCGCCACTAAGTGAAACACGTCACTAAGTGAAACACATGTGTTGTCTGTTACCATTGAGTTGGTCTTGCCACCTCTAAGTGACCTACACGTGCATTGGCTGTTACCATTGACTTGCCCTCTCCGCCACTAAGTGAAACACGTCACTAAGTGAAACACATGTGTTGTCTGTTACCATTGAGTTGGTCTTGCCACCTCTAAGTGACCTACACGTGCATTGGCTGTTACCATTGACTTGCCCTCTCCGCCACTAAGTGAAACACGTCACTAAGTGAAACACATGTGTTGTCTGTTACCATTGAGTTGGTCTTGCCACCTCTAAGTGACCTACACGTGCATTGGCTGTTACCATTGACTTGCCCTCTCCGCCACTAAGTGAAACACGTCACTAAGTGAAACAAATGTGTTGTCTGTTACCATTGAGTTGGTCTTGCCACCTCTAAGTGACCTACACGTGCATTGGCTGTTACCATTGACTTGCCCTCTCCGCCACTAAGTGAAACACGTCACTAAGTGAAACACATGTGTTGTCTGTAACCATTGAGTTGGTCTTGCCACCTCTAAGTGACCTACACGTGCATTGGCTGTTACCATTGACTTGCCCTCTCCGCCACTAAGTGAAACACGTCACTAAGTGAAACACATGTGTTGTCTGTTACCATTGAGTTGGTCTTGCCACCTCTAAGTGACCTACACGTGCATTGGCTGTTACCATTGACTTGCCCTCTCCGCCACTAAGTGAAACACGTCACTAAGTGAAACACATGTGTTGTCTGTTACCATTGAGTTGGTCTTGCCACCTCTAAGTGACCTACACGTGCATTGGCTGTTACCATTGACTTGCCCTCTCCGCCACTAAGTGAAACACGTCACTAAGTGAAACACATGTGTTGTCTGTTACCATTGAGTTGGTCTTGCCACCTCTAAGTGACCTACACGTGCATTGGCTGTTACCATTGACTTGCCCTCTCCGCCACTAAGTGAAACACGTCACTAAGTGAAACACATGTGTTGTCTGTTACCATTGAGTTGGTCTTGCCACCTCTAAGTGACCTACACGTGCATTGGCTGTTACCATTGACTTGCCCTCTCCGCCACTAAGTGAAACACGTCACTAAGTGAAACACATGTGTTGTCTGTTACCATTGAGTTGGTCTTGCCACCTCTAAGTGACCTACACGTGCATTGGCTGTTCCCATTGACTTGCCCTCTCCGCCACTAAGTGAAACACGTCACTAAGTGAAACACATGTGTTGTCTGTTACCATTGAGTTGGTCTTGCCATCTCTAAGTGACCTACACGTGCATTGGCTGTTACCATTGACTTGCCCTCTCTGCCACTAAGTGAAACACGTCACTAAGTGAAACACATGTGTTGTCTGTTACCATTGAGTTGGTCTTGCAATCTCTAAGTGACCTACACGTGCATTGGCTGTTACCATTGACTTGCCCTCTCCTCCACTAAGTGAAACACGTCACTAAGTGAAACAAATGTGTTGTCTGTTACCATTGAGTTGGTCTTGCCACCTCTAAGTGACCTACACGTGCATTGGCTGTTACCATTGACTTGCCCTCTCCGCCACTAAGTGAAACACGTCACTAAGTGAAACACATGTGTTGTCTGTTACCATTGAGTTGGTCTTGCAATCTCTAAGTGACCTACACGTGCATTGGCTGTTACCATTGACTTGCCTTCTCCTCCACTAAGTGAAACACGTCACTAAGTGAAACAAATGTGTTGTCTGTTACCATTGAGTTGGTCTTGCCACCTCTAAGTGACCTACACGTGCATTGGCTGTTACCATTGACTTGCCCTCTCCGCCACTAAGTGAAACACGTCACTAAGTGAAACACATGTGTTGTCTGTTACCATTGAGTTGGTCTTGCCACCTCTAAGTGACCTACACGTGCATTGGCTGTTACCATTGACTTGCCCTCTCCGCCACTAAGTGAAACACGTCACTAAGTGAAACACATGTGTTGTCTGTTACCATTGAGTTGGTCTTGCAATCTCTAAGTGACCTACACGTGCATTGGCTGTTACCATTGACTTGCCCTCTCCTCCACTAAGTGAAACACGTCACTAAGTGAAACACATGTGTTGTCTGTTACCATTGAGTTGGTCTTGCCATCTCTAAGTGACCTACATGTGCATTGGCTGTTACCATTGACTTGCCCTCTCTGCCACTAAGTGAAACACGTCACTAAGTGAAACACATGTGTTGTCTGTTACCATTGAGTTGGTCTTGCCACCTCTAAGTGACCTACACGTTCATTGGCTGTTACCATTGACTTGCCCTCTCCGCCACTAAGTGAAACACGTCACTAAGTGAAACACATGTGTTGTCTGTTACCATTGAGTTGGTCTTGCCACCTCTAAGTGACCTACACGTGCATTGGCTGTTACCATTGACTTGCCCTCTCCGCCACTAAGTGAAACATGTCACTAAGTGAAACACATGTGTTGTCTGTTACCATTGAGTTGATCTTGCCGCCTCTAAGTGACCTACACGTGCACTGGCTGTTATCGTTGACTTGCACTCTCCGCCACTAAGTGAAACACGTCACTAAGTGAAACACATGTGTTGTCTGTTACCATTGAGTTGGTCTTGCCACCTCTAAGTGACCTACACGTGCATTGGCTGTTACCATTGACTTGCCCTCTCCGCCACTAAGTGAAACACGTCACTAAGTGAAACACATGTGTTGTCTGTTACCATTGAGTTGGTCTTGCCACCTCTAAGTGAACTACGCGTGCATTGGCTGTTACCATTGACTTGCCCTCTCCGCCACTAAGTGAAACACATCACTAAGTGAAACACATGTGTTGTCTGTTACCATTGAGTTGGTCTTGCCATCTCTAAGTGACCTACACGTGCATTGGCTGTTACCATTGACTTGCCCTCTCCGCCACTAAGTGAAACACATCACTAAGTGAAACACATGTGTTGTCTGTTACCATTGAGTTGGTCTTGCCACCTCTAAGTGAACTACGCGTGCATTGGCTGTTACCATTGACTTGCCCTCTCCGCCACTAAGTGAAACACATCACTAAGTGAAACAGATGTGTTGTCTGTTACCATTGAGTTGGTCTTGCCATCTCTAAGTGACCTACACGTGCATTGGCTGTTACCATTGACTTGCCCTCTCCGCCACTAAGTGAAACACATCACTAAGTGAAACACATGTGTTGTCTGTTACCATTGAGTTGGTCTTGCCATCTCTAAGTGACCTACACGTGCATTGGCTGTTACCATTGACTTGCCCTCTCCGCCACTAAGTGAAACACGTCACTAAGTGAAACACATGTGTTGTCTGTTACCATTGAGTTGGTCTTGCCACCTCTAAGTGACCTACACGTGCATTGGCTGTTACCATTGACTTGCCCTCTCCGCCACTAAGTGAAACACGTCACTAAGTGAAACACATGTGTTGTCTGTTACCATTGAGTTGGTCTTGCCACCTCTAAGTGACCTACACGTGCATTGGCTGTTACCATTGACTTGCCCTCTCCGCCACTAAGTGAAACATGTCACTAAGTGAAACACATGTGTTGTCTGTTACCATTGAGTTGATCTTGCCGCCTCTAAGTGACCTACACGTGCACTGGCTGTTATCGTTGACTTGCACTCTCCGCCACTAAGTGAAACACGTCACTAAGTGAAACACATGTGTTGTCTGTTACCATTGAGTTGGTCTTGCCACCTCTAAGTGACCTACACGTGCATTGGCTGTTACCATTGACTTGCCCTCTCCGCCACTAAGTGAAACACGTCACTAAGTGAAACACATGTGTTGTCTGTTACCATTGAGTTGGTCTTGCCACCTCTAAGTGAACTACGCGTGCATTGGCTGTTACCATTGACTTGCCCTCTCCGCCACTAAGTGAAACACGTCACTAAGTGAAACAGATGTGTTGTCTGTTACCATTGAGTTGATCTTGCCATCTCTAAGTGACCTACACGTGCATTGGCTGTTACCATTGACTTGCCCTCTCCGCCACTAAGTGAAACACGTCACTAAGTGAAACACATGTGTTGTCTTTTACCATTGAGTTGGTCTTGCCACCTCTAAGTGACCTACACGTTCACTGGCTGTTACCGTTGACTTGGCCTGACCGTCACTAAGTGAAACACATCACTAAGTGAAACAAGTCTTGCCTATTACCATTGAGTTGGTCTTGCCATCTCTAAGTGACCTACACGTGCATTGGCTGTTACCATTGACTTGCCCTCTCCGCCACTAAGTGAAACACATCACTAAGTGAAACACATGTGTTGTCTGTTACCATTGAGTTGGTCTTGCCATCTCTGAGTGACCTACACGTGCACTGGCTGTTACTGTTGACTTGGTATAAGCGTCACTAAGTGAAACACATCACTAAGAGAAACACATGTGTTAGCTGTTACCATTGAGTTGGTCTTGCCACCTCTAAGTGACCTACATGTGCACTGTCTGTTACCGTTGACTTTGGTCTGACCGTCACTAAGTGAAAAATGTCACTAAATGAAACACATGTGTTAGCTGTTACCATTGAGTTGGTCTTGCCACCTCTAAGTGACCTACACATGCACTGGCTGTTACCGTTGATTTGGTCTGACCGTCACTAAGTGAAACATGTCACTAAGTGAAACACATGTGTTGTCTGTTTCCATTGAGTTGGTCTTGCCACCTCTAAGTGACCTACACGTGCACTGGCTGTTACCATTGACTTGGCCTGTTCGTCACTAAGTGAAACACGTCACTAAGTGAAACAAGTCCTGCCTATTACCATTGAGTTGGTCTTGCCACCTCTAAGTGACCTACACGTGCACTAGCTGTTACCGTTGACTTTGGTCTGACCGCCACTAAGTGAAACACATCACTAAGCGAAACACATGTGTTGTCTGTTACCATTGAGTTGGTCTTGCCGCTTCTAAGTGACCTACACGTGCACTGGCTCTTACCGTTGACTTGGCCTGACCATCACTAAGTGGAATACGTCACCAAGTGAGACACGTGAATTGGCTGTCACTAGTAAGTTGGTCTTACAGTGACTAAGTGAGCTATTTGGCCTGCTGCCATCAGGAGCATTGAGTGTGTGAGGGCAGTACCATTAGTTTGGTTCTGCAGCCACAATTGACCCTCGAGTAGGTGGCTTATTACCTTAATGGGCTCTGCCTCCTTTCAGTACTCTGCTCCCTAATATTGAGATTACTCTCAGCCAGGGGTCGGCAACCTCGGCTCTTTTATGACTCGTGGACTTCAACTCCCAGAATTCCTGAGCCAGCATAGCTGGCTCAGGAATTCTGGGAGTTGAAGTCCACGAGTCATAAAAGAGCCGAAGTTGCCGACCCCTGCTCTCAGCACACCACTGAGGGTATATCTGCTTTTGAGATCCCTCTCAGCATATCACTGAGATATCTCTGATTGCAATGGCAGACGACTTGGCATCTCAAACTTCTCCAGATGCCCCCAGCACTTCCAAGAAAAGGAAGTCTAAGTCATCAACCTCCCTCCGTCCAGTGCGCTCCCACAGAGAGGGCCTCCTCAGGGTGCCTCCGATCAGAGAATGCCGACTGGTGGCCCCCAGGGGGAGGCCGTTCTCTGTGGGCGCGCCAGACCTGTGGAACCGCTTGCCGGTTGAGCTCCGGATGGCCCCCCGACCTCCGCTCCTTCCGGTGCGATTTAAAAACTTATTTATTTGAACAATCTGGCCTGGTTGGATGGGTTTAGGGTTGGATCTAATTTTAACATAGTTTTGAGCATTGTATTATATTGGGCGTGATTATTTAATTCTTTTAACTTCTTTTAACTTTTGTATTTATTATTTTGATATTTATTGCCCTGTACACCGCCCTGAGTCCTTCGGGAGAAGGGCGGTATAAAAATTAAATAAATAAATAAATAAATAAATAAATAAATAAATAAATAAATAAATAAATAAATAAATAAATAAATCTGTTGTGATTCAGGGTCAGCCTGTGGGTTCGGCAGTTGGGTCGGACGACTCAGAGGAGGAGGAGGGGGGTGTTGAAGAGCTTGCTGAGGGGGTTGGACAGCTTGATGAGAGCCCCCAGCCAGGCCCCTCTCATCTGGTCACGATGCAGACCCAGCTGTGTGAGCCTGACAGCGTGGATGAAGATGACCCACAGCTGGCCCTGTTCAAGGACGCCCGAGCAGGAGGCAGTCAGTCAGGAGTAAACAGAGGAAGGCAATGGGGCACCTCGGAAGGAGGCACAGAGAGGCCACGCCCTGAACTGTATTTAAAGGGAATGTGTGGGAGGGCTGGTTTGCTGAAGGCAACCACTTGGATTGTTCCTGCTTCTTAGCTCGTGTTTTATGGTTGGTGTCTTGTCTTGCTCTGTTTTATGTGAATAAATTTGGCAGGCTTTATTCCAGCCTCTTGCCGTTTGTAAAGGGGTTGTCCCTGCTTTTGCTGCAGGGCTGGTAGCAGGCTGGTACAGAACAGAATCCTCCACCCAGGAGGCGACTGGCAAACTAAAGGCCAAGGCTATTTCGGTCAAGAAATCTTCTAAGGCGGCTGAGAAGGAGGCCAGCAGGAGGCACCAGGCCTTAGAGAAACAATTCTCCAGGGCACATAGGTGCTGAGGCATCTGGAATGATATCTCCAGATCCCATGGAGACTTTGATCCACAGCTTGCTCCTTCTATTTCAACTGTCCCAGGGGCTCTGTCCCCATAAGGAGAGTCAATGTTATCTCCATTTACCAGGACAGCACAGGTGGAAATGGTTCCTTGTAGCGAGAGACCTGACTTCCAGATCCCACTGCTCCACCAAGGCTCTTCATTAGATGTTAGATGTTCCTGCTGTGGATGAACCATTAACGCCATTGTTCTCTTCCTCTGCAGTGTCAGGAGATATGGCTGAAGCTCTGGAGGTGACATGGGCCCTAAGAGCGGCTAATTCCGCCTCCTTTTTTCACCAGATCCTCCATTCTCTGGCTCTGTCAACTACAGACCAGAATCCCACTGGAGGAAGTGCGCTTGCACCAGGATTTGAGCAAGTTAGTGCTGCCTCAGAATTCACGGCGGATGCGTCACTACGTGCTGCCAGATTTTTGTCTCGATCCATGGCATCTAATGTCACCGCTCACAGACTCTTGTGGCTTAAGCGTTGGCGGGCTGATGTCCGGTCCAAGTGGCGCTTAGCAGCTGCTCCGTACCACGGTGGAAAGCTATTTGGGGAGGCGCCGAATCCTTATCTGACGGAATGCAGGGAGAAACGCCAGGCATTATCCAACCTTTCCAAAGAGCGGATAGGGGAACTACCACCTACAACCGTGGGCATTCCTTTCGATCAGGGTCCAGATTCGTGTTTGGTCACTTCTTCCGTTCTTTCCTCACAGACCGGACCGTCAATTTGACAGGTCTAGAAACCAGAATCTAGGCATGCAGGCCGTCTGAAGATGAGAACAAGAGAAGACGCAGTGGGTATGCTGGTGGCAAGGGAAAGCAATGGCGGCACCAAATTGAAGGAAGGGAAACAAAAGGCAGACTATACTTAAGTGACAAAGAGTGGCAAGATCAGAGAGTCAATGCCCAGTGGTGGCAGTGCCAGAATGGTGGCATGCAGGAAATGAGAACAGTCAAGAAAGGGAACAAAAGCATCAGATGGTGGCACAGCGCCAGAGTCGAGGCACAGAAGCCCTGGGAACATCAGAGCCACATGTGGATACTCTGGTGGCAAGGAAAACCAAAGTCAAGGAAGGGAACAAAAAATAAGACAGATTACACTTAAGGGAAGCTGTGCCTGGTTTCCATTCAAAGAAACCCACCCCACCCATCAGAGTCCAACACAGTTTCCTCCTTATCAGCTGAGGATAGCTATGGTTTTTGGAAGAAGCTGAGTGTATGTGTGAATCCAGCCCCTTAGCAAGCGCCAGCCCTGAAGTAAGCGGATTCATGCAAAATCTCAACAGCTTTGCAGATCCATCGGAGAAGGGGAGCCTGGCCCCTTGCCCAACTCCAGCTGGCATAGCTTTCCCAGAGCTTAGCGTCCTTCCATACAAATGAGGAACACACACCAGGAACAGAATTGGCAGGAGACAGGGCTGTCCAGAACAGAGAAGGGAGACATGGGGCGATGCAGGGTAGTGAGAAAGGAGGGACCAGTGATTGTTGTGAGGTGGAAGGAAGGAAGGAGCAGAATTTCCAACAAACCTGCAGGAAGGGAGAATGCATGATCACTGTAACCAAGGTGTAGGAACAGTCATTGCCAATACAAGAGGATGGCCCCAAAACATCAGTGAAAGGTGGAGCTTAAAACAGGGAGTAATGCTTCACCATTGAATTGCAGAAGAGATGGGTGGTGGTAACTCCTCTCCTCCCCCTGTGCCTCTGCTTCCACCTATTGCTGGATGCTGCCACCCCACCTGCGACAGCCCCATCGAACCAGAAGGTCGGGGAGCCCTGATTCCAAAGTGGCAGCTGGGACTCTGCAGCCCATGCAGTGTAGGTGTGTCTAAGCGCAACGATCGCCGGTCCAGCCCTCCAAGCAGCAGGTGGAGGCAGAGATGTGGGGGTTGGGCGGGGAGGCACATGATCTGGCTTGCTGGATGTGCTGGGAGACTGTGTGGCTGCCTGTCCCATCCTAGTCACAGCAGCTGTGGGCAAAGAGAGACAGTCTTTCATGGTCAGCAGCGCCATGCCATGGGGTCCTGGAGCTCCAGGAGCTAAAGGGCCAGACCTGAGAGATTTGGCAAGGTTCTTTCGCTGAATCAGGCCCTGGTAGCCGCCCCCTCCATCAGAGACCTCTGGATCCTCCGTACTCCTGCCCAGGCCCCCACAGGTGCACCAATGCAAGTGACATGAACTGGACATGCCACCTGCCACCTCCCTCCATGGCAGCCACCCCCGCCGAATTACTTGCCTCGCCTCACCTCTGGGGCTTACTTTTGGGGTAGGGTTTATATTAGGACCACCCTAAAAATCATGGTAGGGCTTATTTTTTGGTTGGGTCTTATTTTCAGGGAAACACAGTATAATTTATCTTATGCATTTCCTCCACTAAGGCTCCAATCTCTAGTGATTCCTTCTTTAAATACTGTGTCCACTGAATCAACTTTATAAATAGTGACATATTGACTTGTTACCTTACAAACTTGTTGAATTTCCCTGAATAAATTCCTGCAAGTCAGCTTCCGGTTTGCCAAGTCAGCCGACATAGACGTCTGGAGGATGGCTCTCATCTTCCACATCCAGTTTCGCATTGCTGGGGGGTCCTAAAAGGTCCGAAGAGCCGCCTTGGAGGGACGACCAGATAGATGGGGCTTTTGCAGAAACACGGGGGAGCCGCAACCCCCTCATTGGTGCCTGCATTCCCTTCGTACTGGTGGATGAAAGACTGGCCATAGTAATATGGCCAGTTACTAGGCTGCAGACAGCCGAAGTCAAAGTTACCATCAGGCAACATTCAAGCAGCGTGGAAGAGACGGGGGTAAGATTCCTCTCTTATACCTTAATCTTCTTTTCACCTAAATAAGCTGCTAAGTACCTTCCCCCCTGTGGAGAGGGAGGGGGGAATTCAACCCTCCCTTCAAATAAGATTATTGGTAAGTTATGCCCTTGGTATCCTGCAGATGGGTCTCTTAATCCCAATGATTGGCAAGAAATTGGGGAAAATTTGCATCCGGCTTCAACCACTCCAGTATCAGTACTACACACTTGGCAACTCTGTGGTAAAGCTATTACTGAGTTGTCCAATCCTCTCTTGTACCCTCCAAAATTAATAATTCCTGAGGCACCAATCCTGTACCCCCCAGACCCTCAGCCACCACTGTCTTATAATAATTCTTCACGGCGGTGGAGCTCTGAGAGTCAGCAAAATTTGGACCCTCAACAGCCTCAAACACAGACTGCTATTCAGCAAATGGTGCAGTCTGCATTGGCCTCTGGAAATTCAGAGGACGTCCAGGAGGCATTGCCATTAATGGCTGTCTGCCTCGTGGTCCAAAACACTCAAAATCAGCAAGTCCATGAGTCTGTCCCATTTGCAGTTTACAAAGAGCTGAAAAGAAGTGTTACAGAAAATGGGTTGCAAAGCAATTTCACCCGAGGGTTTGTCCCTGAAAAGGTTCAAAATGAAACTGCTGCTGATGTTCTGATGAAACAATTGGCATGTGAAAATGCTAATCAGGACTGCAAAACAGCCCTGAAAGCAATTTATTCCAAACCTGAGACTACCATTGCTCAGATGATTAAATTGTGTCAGAACACTGGAACTGAATCTCCTAACACAGAACTTTTAGCTACAGCTCTTGCAGCTGTAGTTCATCCAGCCAAAGACAAAAAATGCTTTGCTTACCATTTTATGGATGATATCTTGCTAGCTGGAAAGCCTTTACTTGATAATTGTTTACTAACCTTACAGGAAATCTTGGCTAAATCGGGACTTGTTATTGCCCCTGAGAAGGTTCAAATAAAACCTCCCTTCCTATATTTAGGTCATCGGATGCTTCAGTCTTTTCCTTCTCCTTTTGTTCCAGCTCTGTGCATTCCATCTCATTTTACTCTGACACAATTGCAAAAAATTTAGGACATCTTAATTGGGCTAGACCATTTTTAGGGTTAACTACTGCTTTGTTGCGTCCACTTTTTATTGCCTTGCAAGGACATTTAACCCCTGATGTGCAGATTCCAGTCTCCACGGCGATGCGGCATTGCCTTCATCAAATCAATTCTGCCCTTCGCAAAGTTATGGTTAACAGAGCTCCTCTTTTACGATCATTGTCAGCAGCCCTCTTCCATACTCCTTTACAGCCAACTGCTATCTTATTCTTTCCTGAAACGCTTAAATCTATATGCATTGTAGAATGGTTGTATTTGCCACACACACCAGCTAAAAATGTATCTCCTCTTGAAGTGTTATATTCTGATCTTTTAATGAAGGTACGGCATCGCGTGCTCCAGTTAACTGGCTTTGATCCTTTAGTCATTCATTTGCCTTGCACCAAGGATCAGCATGATTTCTTTATGCAAATGTCTAATGCTTATGTGATTGCCTTTGTAGATTATGTGGGAGCTGTATTGTTTAACCCCCCCAAGGACCAACATTTGATTTTATTACAGGAATTACCTTTTGTTTTTCAGTCTGCACAGGTTTCTACCCCTCTTCCTAATGCTATTACTTTATTCACAGATGGGTCTCGTACCCGTGGGGTGGTTGTTTGGCAAGTTAATGGCAAATGGAAAACTAAGTTCACAGCTTCTCAAACATCCGCCCAGCGTGCTGAACTTGCTGCAGTGATTTTAGCCTTTAAATTACATGATTCAATTCCTTTTAATCTTATTGTGGACTCACAATATGTTTACAATCTTTTTAACCATATTGCATTTGCTTATTTATCCCCACTTTTGGACCGTAACTTGCTTTCTCTATTCCTTACTTTTCAAACTCTCCTGCATGACCGTACTGCCCCATTTTTTGTTGCTCATATTCGCTCCCATACAGGTTTTTCTGATACTATTTCTGATAGCAACCATAGAGCCGATGCAGCTCTCCACTCTTTTAAGGTGGTTTCACTTTTTACTGACCCTTTGACTAGCCATTCCTATTTTCACCAGAATACTAAATCTCTTCGTGCTACCTTTAACATTCCACTTTCTCAGGCTCGTGATATTATCTCAGCCTGTCCTTCTTGGTCCTCCCCCCCCCCTCTTTTCCCTTTGATGCTGTTAATCCAAGAGGAACTGAGGCCAATGCTCTCTGGCAGATGGATGTTAATCACGTTCCGCAATTTTCTCCAGCTTCCTACCTTCATGTTTTCATAGATACTTATTCTGGCTATGTGTGGGTTACCCCCTTTCGCAGCGAAACTGCCTCTCATGTTATTCAGCACCTTCTTGCTACCATGGCTGTCATGGGATGATCACTTGTCTTAAAGACAGACAACGCTTCTGCATATACTTCTAATGCTTTTTCTCACTTTTGCAGCACTTGGGATATTTCTCTCTGACATGGCATTCCATACAATAGTTCAGGCCAAGCTATAGTGGAAAGTACACATCATACATTTAAAACTTTGTTGTTTAAACATTTAAAAGAAAGGGGAATTACTCCCTCAGATCTTAAATCTTTGATTCCAGTATTGTTGTTTACTTTGAATCATTTAACGATCACTAATCAAGCTTATACTCCTGCAGAGAGACATTTTAGGAAGGAGCTTCCCCTGGAGCGACCACAAGTGCTATATAAGGAGCTGCCTGAGCCAACCTGGAAGGGACCAGCTGAATTGATTACTTGGGGAAGGGGGTATGCATCTGTTCTTACTCCTACAGGACCGGTGTGGGTGCCTGCCAGGTGTGTGAAGCCATTCCGAGCCAAACATGAGCTGGCACCAGAGGCTGAGCAGTCCGCTCCCAGAGTTCAATCCAGCCCTGACATTGAACCCGAACTTGATGGGTGCAACACCACGAAGGCGTAAAAGACCTTTGCGGCCAGTAGGAACTCAGCCACCAGTAACATGGGGAATGTAAAAACACTCAGTGCAGATGTCTTTCGTGACCTTGCTACTGCGCAGCTAGAGCTGGCCCCAGAACTATTCCTGTCGGCAATTATCGTGCGACTTAACATCAGTTCAGCACTTGGACTGTTGCTGTGTTTTTTGGTTTTTATTCCTTCAGCTGTAGGAATTCATGAAGATTTAGCAAATAGAGGACAATTCAATTTGTGGCTACAACTGGCCAATATTTCTGGTCAGAGTAATTTTTGCTTAAAAATGTCTGCCTCTGCTCATGAAGTTACTAGCTCTTGCATTGTTCCTGTCTGTGCTCCAGCTACTACTATTCAAAATTATACTCTTTTTGCCAATTTTAATATATCTACCACCTATGATACAATGTATTTTTGGGGCTCTCCAACGTATAGACTTAGAAAAAATGCTTTTTCTATGATTACTCCAAATGTCATTCATCATGAGAATATCACTTGTGCTAGAATCATTAATTGTACCCATAGCTGTTATAATTTTGGTGATTCAGCTTTGACTAATTGTGTTAAGATTGTTAATGTATCCTACACTATGGATCACATTCCTCTACCTTCAATGCCAAAGATTTACGCGTTATGCAAGCTTATCTCGAACATTCTGCTTCTGTCATTAAACAAAAAAAGGGGACATGTGGGAACAGCCAGAATTTGGCCTCCCAAGAATTTGGTCTCTCAGCCTTCAGCTTTCCCAAACCCCCTTAAGGGCCTCCACATGAGTTACAGTGAATGAGCAAACTCTCCTGACTCACAGGCAGGCTGGCATGTGGGAGGTTTGGGAAACGCTATGATAGAGCTTTCACATATATCTTTAGTATCTTGTTTTTGTAATGATCTCATAGGCACCTGAGAAGTTCTCACTATGTATCCAATTATCTCTATGTATCCTATACTGTATGAGATTGATGGAGTTTTTTGTAATGTTGGAGGTGAATAAAAGTTCAGCGGGCAGTGCTCAGGAGGTTTTGTGTGGAGATGAGGCTGCCTGGCTGGTTCAGGGCAACTCTATCGACCCGGGTCTGAATTCTTTTCCCTTCATGACATAACAAGTTTGAAATGTCGGTTCTAGTCCAAGCATATTCAGCATTTAGAATATTCAGAATTAAGCATATTCAATGGAATATGCTAGGAACCTAGGGACAGACTGCATAGAGGACAATCTATCCCTCTCACTCCCCAATAATTTATCTCTTCTTAAGGTTGGAACCTGACAAGAATGTAATGTTGATTGAAAAACATTGAAGATGAAGATGTCGTTTATAAAAATATGGTATTTTCTATGAAAAACAAGCATGAGATGCCTTTGAAAATACTTTATGCAGATGTCTTTTGAAGCAAGGTTGGTTGTAAAATGTTTCTGAATTACTAAAAAAAAACTTTAAGCAGGAGTGAGATGCATTTTTAAATCTGAACATGCATTTGCATGTTAGCAAAATACATTTTCAATAGCTAAATTTAAAGCAGCTGCTGCGATTTCTGCCTTCAGAGCATATTAATATTGTGAGCTCATTCATACACCAGGAGAGCTGGTGAATTGTAGTCAGAACGGAAAGCTGCTTCTTTATAGCTCTTTGAATTCTGCTTTGCAAAACCTCTATTTAAGTGAATAGTCTCATCATGTTTCCCTTATATAAGGAAATTCTACATTT